>NC_056729.1:22557882-22737882 GCF_019279795.1 Protopterus annectens | reverse complement strand
GATCGGGGGGAAAATAACAAAATGAACCTAAATTAAGCATTCTAACTAAAATCAGTATTCTGCCATGCAAGTCAATGGCAGGCAGAAGACACCATGGCCAGTGAGGGGTGGTTGCTAAGGGGGGAGGCTCAGTGTGAGACATGTAACTATGCATCAGCAAGAAATCGTATGCAAATGAGGGGAATGGTAGTGAATCCCAGTTTTCCCCAGCATGTGAGTCAGGTCCCAACAGTGTAAGAGCAGGAATAGCTTAATGTAAGCCTAGGAGTTAGGTGACATCATGGGGGTGTGTATCAGGCATGCTGTAAGCGGATTGGAACCCTGAGGCTCGGGTTTGCTCCTAGCTTAGCGCAGCTAAGCTAGGGGGTGTGTCTAAACCTGCCTGGCACTTTACAAGGCCTAAGCGGGTTTGTTTTACAGGAAGAGAAAAGAAGTTAAACCAGGAAATAGCAACAGTGTACACATTTGAGCACTGTATTTGCGCGGCGCACACACGGGCTTAAACAGGAAGGCAATGGGAAGGGAATACAGCAGTAGGAAGGTAATCAAGGAGAACTAGCTTAAATGGTGGGTGAAATGTATCAGAATCAGCCAATTACACAGGCAGCAGACCAGTCCAAACCAGAACACCACTATAAACTAAGCAAACACCTTCTCCTCTGGTTTTTCTCACACTCTACACCACCAGTGTAAACAAGCGGGGAACTTTTAACACTCACAGCAGAAAATTATAGGGTCTGCAATAGCTATCATACAACTTGTGGAAAAGGCTGAGGGTGGTGAGGATGTGAATGTTGTCGACCAACCTACAGTGAGGAGACAGAGAAGAGTGTACAGACCCAGGGTAACCTACCAGAGGCTACATGAGCTGGAGATAGTGGAGTGTTATAAGGTGGACAGGGACCTCCTACAGCAAATTGTTGAGCTGTGCCGGCCATGCTTGACACACAGAACTAACAGAGGAGAACCCATCCCAGTGAGTACCAAGGTATGTGTAGGCCTAAGAATACTAGCTGCAGGTACCTTCCAAAGCCAAACTGAGGATATGATGGGGATTTCACAGGCATCAGCATCCAGGGTACTTTACCAGTTCCTGGATGCCATGTCAGCACATGTTGGTGAGCACATATATTCCCCCAACACCCATGAGGCATTGGCCAGCAATATGCAACTGTTCCACCAAACAGCAGAATACCCTGAGGTAGTGGGTGCTATAGACTGCACACATATATGCCTCAAAGCCCCACCATTGAGCGGGGTAGGGTCTACATCAACCATAAGGGCTTCCCCTCCATCAACTGCCAGGTTGTGTGAGATGCCCAGGGCATAATAATGAATGTGTGTGCTGGCTGCCCTGGAAGCTATCACGATTCCCACATCTGGCATCTGACGCAGCTGTACCAGAGATTTTGCCAGTGGGGACATCCCTTACGGTCACCTAGTGGGGGATGCTGGATATGCACTGGAGCCATGGCTAATGACACCCATCAGAAATGCACAGACACCTGAATAAGAACTCCATAATGAGGCACACGCACAGACCAGAATTACAGTACAGCATGTGTTTGGGATGCTCAAGTCATGGTTCCAGTGCCTGGACACATCCGATGGAGCCTTGCAGTACTCACCAGCTACATGTACCCAAATCATCTTTATATGTGCCATGCTACCCAATAAGATCCTGTGGAAACAGCTGCAGCAGAAACAGCATGGGGCAGGGCCACACGGCCCCCCCCATTGCCAAGTCCTGCACAGGAACAGAGTGACTCAGAGGAGGAACAAACTGAGCCTGCCTCAGTAGGCAGAAGGAGGCATGCCAAGTATGCCCTGGCCTTGGCAAAGAGGCAATGCATAGCATATACACTGACACAGGAGGGACCCATGGAATAACACCTCTCTCCAACTCTCACATACAGTAAAAGGGACGCCAAACTACCTGTGCCTAACCATGTGTAGGGAGTGTACTATGTGCATCTGACATAGGCAGCCCTGCAGCACCTCCCTCAATACTGGGACACCCATAAGGTAAGTGACTCACACACGCCAGTCGGGGGGGGGGCTCACATAACCAACAACCGTCACAGCCAGCAGGACGGGTGTAGACAAACACAAGCAAAGGCTGTGCTATGGCCTCTGAATGAGGCCTATGGGTAACCTCTCCCCCCAGGCCTACACAGACAGAATACAACAGGTCAGGCGGTGGGATGCCATTTCTGAAGGGTAGGATATCAGAAACTAATATGTAGATAATTAAAAGCTAAGATATATAGTACACTGGTATGCCTCTAGCCAGCATGATAGGTAAGACTACAGACTGAAATGTAGTACACAACATTCCAGTATAGTCCTAGCAAATGTGTACAAGTGTCAGGTGTGCCCCCCCCATCCTACATAGAAGTATAGTAACAGTCAGGTGTGCCCTCCCAATCCTGTGTAGAAATGTAGAAATAGTCAAGTGTGCCCCCCCCATCCTATGTAGAAATATAGTAACAGTCAGGTGTGCCCCCAATCCTGTGTAGAAATGTAGAAATAGTCAGGTGTGCCACCCCCATTCTATGTAGAAATGTAGAAACAGTCAGGTGTGCCCCCCCTCGCTATGCAGAAATGTAGTAACAGTCAATGCGAAATGATTGATGGATACCCTGCAGAGACAGCCTGCTACCTGTCGGTGTACAACACAAAGGTCAGCACTGCAGTACAAACTACCTGGACTCACTCCACACATGCAATACAGATGGCCATACTGGGCATGCTCACACACTTAGAGAAATGAAGGTCATACTGGGCATGCTCACACACAAACACATGAAGGCCATGTCTGCAAACACCAGTGGACCAGACATATATGACAGTCGCAGTTGTTAGTGCAGACACTCGTCAGAATGCACCACTCATGCCTTGCACACACAGTGGATAGGAATACAGACATACATGTAAGGACAACACATTATAATAAGCCAAAGGTAGATGGACATAGATGTGTGGAAGACGGTGACTGTGACAAGGAGCCACCCAGGCCTGTCCCACCCAGCACACAGCCAAAGGGCCCCAAACACATGAGGTGCAGATGTCACTCACTGCAGATACTATCCACCAGTATCTGTCAGCACCATAGACTATGTGGTGCATGTGCCAGCTGTGCAACATGACTGTATAAGGAAGTAGTCATCTAGCAGCTGTATACACATACATGTGAAATATGACCCTGTGTTTGCCCGCATGTGGTGTGTCAACCCCTAGATGAATGGGTTATGGCCCATGCACACACACTGCCCTCCCCATAACCCTACTATGACAAGCCTGCTGAGGTCATCCAATGTGAAATACACCTTTGGGAGAATTATAGCCCAGTCATCTCTGTGGCACATCCCATAACTGTGTACTGCTGTAGTGTGATAAACTAGTTAGGTAGGAGGTCTAATCCCAGACTTGATGAGTGTGTGTGTTTGTGTGCGTCTCTGTATGTGTAGAAAGCAATGCTTTTTAGGGTACTCACACTCCCTATAATTCATATACTCAACTTTGGCAAGTATGCTGAAGTCATCCACCTAGAAATACACCTCTGGGAAAGTTGTAACCCTGTAATCTCTGTAGCATGTCCTGTAACTACATACTGCTGTAGTGTGATAAAGTAGTTAAGTAAGTGCTATAATCCCAGACATGGCAAGTGTGTGTGTATCTGTTTCACTCTGTCTGTGTAGAGAGCGATGCTTTTTAGGGTACTCACACTCCGTACAGTTCATATGCTCAACTTTGGCAAGGCTGCTGATGTCACCCACCTAGAAATACACCTCTGGGCAGGTTGTAATCCAATAACCTCCGTAGTGTATGCCATAACTGCGTACTGCTGTAGTGTGATTTAGAATTGTGGTAGGGTTTCATCCCCACCCTTGGCAGTTCTGGATGTTTTATGTGTGTTCAATTTCTGTGTATGGAATAAAGCATTATAGGTAAGTCACACTCACTACAATTCAAATGTCCAACTTTGGCAATCCTGCTGTTGTCATTCATTGTGAAATACACCTTTGGGGAAGGAGTTCTCCAGTAATCCCCATGGTGCATCCTCTAATAGCTCCATGATGTAGTATGATATAGACCTCGGTTAGGGGTGCTATACCCACAAATGTTGCTTGTGGATGTTTTGTGTGTGTGTCACTGTCTGTGTAGGGAGCAATGCATTTTAGGCTAGTCACACTCACTACAATTAGAATGTCCTACTTTGGCAAACCTGGTGATGTCATCCAATGTGATATACACCTTTGGGGAAGGAGTACTTCAGTAATCTGCATGGTGCATACTATAACTGTAGTGCAGTAGTGTAATAAATTAGTTAGGTATGGGGTTCAACTCCCGGAGATGACAAGTGTGTGTGTGTTTTTGGAACTCGTATCCTGTGTGGAGGTGATTGTGAGTGTATGACACCTGTGGCCAATGTGGAGCGGCTTTTGCATAATTCTTATATGGTGGCCCTACTATATATCACAATGTCCACAATACAGGGATAACAGATGTGAACTAGCCGAGAGGCTGGGGTGCAAACCAGCAACCCCAAAATTACCCAGAGTACACTCTCAACCCATGTCTCATACACACACACATGCCTAGGCAACAGCCAATATGTGGGTAGTACACTGCATGTTGGCCACTGATAGTAACTATGGAGTGATAGCAGTGGGCTACAGAGGGCATGGCACCCTGTCCATCTGTCCAATATGCACGTACATGCAGACAGTGCACACTCCCCATGTTACCCAGTGGACACCTGCAACACCTGTGGTGCCATCAACATGTGACCCACAAAGGACATATCATGCCTGACAACATGCCCTGTATGGACAGATTCCACTGACAACAGGGAATGCTGTTAGCATGCTATCAATGTAGGTGCAGGGTAAACCTGCTGTCCATTATCAGTTCCTGCCACAGGTGGGCAAGACTGGCACATCTGATGATAATCTGTGCTCACAACATGGGCCAGACACCCCAGGTACAGTTCCACATGTCACTGTACATGCATGTGGGTTGTGTGCACATCTCAGACACAGTCCATGTCATGGACTAAGGAACACATACATGGCAAGCGATGCACAGCATTGGCCACACACAATAGTCACCCAGGTGACTGGATGCGGGATACAATACCCACCTGTGTGGGCAAATGCAGAAACCACAGCCCTGAGCCACAATGCAAACCATTGTCATGTGGCCTGATGCCAAGTTATACCCATCACCTGGCCTTGTATAGCCATCTGGCACAGTCAACCACCACACACCCGTGCAGACATGCACCCATGCATGTCAGTACTGGCACCCTGTGTGTTTGTATGTGTGTTGTATGGTGTGTATGTTCACATCCACACTCACTACAACCCCCATTGGCATACTGAAGCATGCTGTCTGATGTCAGACACCTCGCCATACCCTTTACCCATACAACCACCGTATGACCCATGTGGTGCATGTGATACCTGCACAGTGATGTGTTGTGGCAATGAGTTTTAATCCTGGCCCTACCAAATGTCAATGTGTATGCTTCCCTGTGAGAGTATGGCTGTGTTGATGGTGGCATTTGTTCATGCGGACAGGCATGTGTACGTCACCTACCATATAGCTACCATATCCCTTTTGCAGATGTCACTCACCATCACAAATATGGTCAGAGAGCTCCATGAAAGGTAACCCATGTGGCGCATCCAATAACTGCATAGAAATGTAATAGCACTACATAGTCGTCAGGGGTTTGATACCCTGTGCTGGTAGGTGTGTGACACAAACATGTTTAGATTTTACTCTCCCAACCCTCCCTGACTTGTCTTTGTCTTTGTCTGCCTCTCTCACTCCCTCTCTGGTGGATGTGGAGACCTACACCTGCTTTGCTTAGGCAGCAGCATGTGTATTTTACGTGATGCTCATGATCAGCTGATGGCCTCTGCATGAATTGCAGCCCTCCCCTAGCTAATTGCATGTGGAACAGCTGTGGTAACATTCCCATAGCCAATTGCATGGAAACACACTCGAATATCTAGGAACATCATGTTGGTGTTGGCCATTTTCATTCACTGTGAGCAGGAACTAGATCTGTTGTTTAGCAAACAGCATCTCAGATGGATTGGGGATTTAACTCTAACAACATACACTGTGGAAACAGGGCAACACACAGGAGGGGGATGTGCCTGACCTGACTACAGAGTGTAAGTGCTGCTATACTGCATTTGGAGTAATGTTGGTTTAACAGTGTGTGTTTGGATATGGCTGTCATACATGTCTCAATACCTGCCATGTCAGTTCTATGTTTATGAGGAATCCCCATCTGCAGGGTCATCTGCAGACTGGGCAGTGTTTTGCCTTTGGTTTTATGTGTTACCCATAGAGCATCTATCTGTGGACTGCAGAAGGTAGTGTGAGGATTTCAGTCTGTATATGGTGAAAGCCGTGACAGTTACTGACTTCATATCCCTCATAGGACATATGTTGCAACAAACCCTGTTACAACAGTAAATGTATGAGATTATCACAGCAACATGTCAATACTGGCCCTGTATATGTGCTTCCAGCCCCAACTCTGTTAACTTTTGCACATATGTCATGCATGAAGAGGTGCATATGTGCTGTATACCATAATTAGTGTCATCATATCTGATAACAAGCCAGTGAGAGACCAGACTGCTACACATGTTATGTACAGTAGGGGTTATATTTGATGACATAACCTGGACATACTGTGGTTGTTTGTACAGTACTGAGGTCTGTGCACTTATGGTGAATGTCGACAGTGTGTGTATTGTTAATATGTACCTTGGCCTGTGTACAGACTGTGGTAGTTGTCATCATCCTAGACCCCGTACTATCTGATGTTACATGCTGCTTCACTGTATGTTACCGTATTGGCTTACATGTTTGTAGGGCCATACACACACATGTCCCATACCACAGTCAGCCATCAGACCAAACTGTGTAGCGGCTCAGTATATGTAGGGTTAATGTGTGAGTGGCACATATGAGGATGGTGTTGAACAGATAGTCCATATACTGTAATATTATGCTAGCTTGCCATATGTAGTGGTGGCTCTGTTCTCATTGGTTGTAGTTATGCACTTTCACACAGGTGTATCTTACCCTGTGCTGTGACATGCTTGTACAGCCTGTTATATATGCAGATACATGTGCATTCCCCCATAGGAGATGTAGGCCAGTATTGAGCCAGTCTGCCTGTAGCCTGCACAGTGCATTCTTACATGCCTAGCAGCTTAGTGTACTTACCCAGTGAGATGTCATGTGTAGATACTTGCCAGATGTACTGCTGCTGGGCCTCCCTTAACAGTCATGTATGTCAGACAGAGCAGTGGGATGCTGTACAGATGTATGTCAATACCTAGTGGGTAGTATGTGGCCATGGCACCCCTGTACCAGCGGGTAGTACTTTTTCAGGCCAGACAGGTGTGTGTGAATGCATAACATATGGTGGCATATGTATACGAGTTGTTATGTGTTATACCCATCTACATGGCTGTTAACATCCATGTTGTCAGGCATGGTACACATTTTGGACTAAGGGGTTCTGTGTATACCTCTGGACTGTACAGAGTGTGTCAGAATGTCCACACATATTGGCCAATATCTCTGCTGCAGACTACAGGGGCAGTATGTGCTAGCAGCAGTACTTTACTATGATGTCCTTAGGATGTTTGTCAGTAGCCAATAGCACACACGTGGAAAGCATATGTGACCCCACCCCCTCCCACACACCCACACACACGCACACACACACACACACACACACACACACACACACACACACACACACACACACACACACACACCATGCCTGTGAAGACAATCCCAATTACAGTAGCAATAATATATAGAACTGTAATAGTACACAAATAAAGGTTTTCCATTCCTGTAAACCTGTGTGTGGTGTTTTTTCCTTTGACCTCTCTGTGTGTATATGTTGCAGGCAGTGATTGTCATTTATATGGGTGGCCCATACAGTGTCCAGTTGTTCAGGTGTGAACTGTAGGGATAGTGGCTATTCCATATTTTGTGCACCTCCTACATATGTATCTTACTGTACATATATCTGCGTGTGAATGTGTAGCTGCATGTATATCTATATATATGTAAATATATATATATATATATATATATATATATATATATATAGATATATGTATATATATATATATATATATATATATATATATATATATATATATATATATATATATATATATGTATATATATATATATATATATATATATATATATATATATATATATATATGTATGTATTTGCATATATGGGTCTGTGTATATGTATCCTGGGGATGTTTGATAGCTTCCACATTTTACATTTCATATGGGAGCCAGACAGTACTGCATGACATGTTACCAATACCAGCCTGACATCATACAGGTGGGATGTAGTACTGTTAACATTTTGTGCCCAAGTCATGTCAGGTGGTCCTGGTTATGGGATCTGCAACACTTGGTAGTGTATTGCAGGCCAGACGTGTTTGGCTGGGGGGGTATGCCTATTCGTTCAAGACGTATATTGTTTGGGGCCTCTCAACCCCATTAAAGGTGCATGTGAATATATTTGTTTTTGTTAATCTACCGTTGGTATCTACAGATGTATGGCCACATATATCTATATAAATATATATATATCAGCTTACATATGTATGACTATGTCCGTATATACCTACATAGCTATATACCTGTGTATATATATATATATATATATATATATATATATATATATATACGTACCTTGCTGCGCATATGTCGACATATAGGTGTAGACATGAATGTGTGTTGATGTAGGCATTTGCATGTATATATGTTCATATGTATATGCATATATATATGTTGTATCTGTTTAGATATTAATATATTTACACACACACATACATCTAGATGGTTACATTCTCTGTACTGTAGCATGACTAGGCTGGATGATATATTTCTGAAAATATCAGACTTTTTTTATATCTGTCATGGCTTAGTGATAAATCACTTTGTCTGTGGTGTGCAGGGTCCTGGGTTCAAGACTTTCAGAAGTTGTTTATTTTGTTGCTGGGCAGAACATGGGCCACTGGATACAGTGTGATTAAGGCACTTTAAAGCAGTTGTAAGCAGGTTTGCACAGGTTTGTGTGGCGGTAAGCACTGCTAACGTCCAGTTTCCATTTCTTATACTCAGTTTCTGTATTGCTTAACCTGTGTAGGTATAGCTTACCCCGTGCAAACAGGCTTAAAACCAATCACTACTGCTTAAAAGTGCTTACTCCTGCTTACACCTGCGCTAATTTCTTTAAAAGAAAAGAAAAAGGGGTTGATAGAAAAGTGGTGAAAAGTTGCACAGAGAGGGAAAGACAGTAGAAAAAATAGCCAGGGATGTACAGGAAGGGTGTAGGGAAGGTCCATAGCTGCCCATTTCTTCTACAGCAACAGCTGTGCATATACACTGAATTTGGAGGTAGATTTGGACACTCAAACTCCTGGGAGGGGCTGAGGACAACAATAATTTGTTGTGATGCCAGTTATACCAGATTACATGTGTCCAGTGGACATGTGTGTGAAATGGACAGCTATGTATTGGGCAAAAGTTTTTTTTGTGGGAACAGATTGCCCTTTTTTTTCAGGTGAGAGTGGGATGTTGGGGAGGGGTAGTAGGTATATTTGGAGAGGTAGGTTGGGTAGGTTAACAGACAAGACAAACAAGATGCATACAGGAAAGGTATATGACATGTGGGGGGTAAACACTTTGGATGGTGAGTGGTGTTTGGAAGTCGCAAGCCCATGAGCCCCCAGATGAAAACAGTGGGACTGAGGTTCCCACCTATGGGCAGTCACCACTGCACCTTCACGGCCCCAAGGGTGGCTGTGCTGGGGGCTGGGTAGGAGGGGAAGGCTCATCCTCTAATTGTGCCACACGGCCCACAAGCTGGCATAGCCAGTCTTAAAACTCCCTGTCGAGCTCCTTATGCACCACGGCCCAAATCTGATGGAGGGTGCCAAGTACCTCTCCACCCCCACTCCAGAGGGGGGCTGAGCCCCATCCCCTGCGGCAGTTCCACCTGAAGGTGGTGCAGGGCCAACAGAGGAGGAGGGCCCAGGCTGGACCCCAGACGTGCTGGTGCCCGGTGCCATGGCCAACTGAGGTGGGACAGGTGGGTCCGCTGAGACTGGCCTTCCCATATGAACCATGGTGTTGCAGTTTTCAGAATGATATGGGTTAGTAATAGTCAACAGCATTCAGGTTTAGTTATAACAGCATGCATAGGTATTCCCATTAACCCAAGACACCAGATTTACAACAGTTGCAGAGCAAGCAGAACACATGCATATATGGGACAACAGTGGCCATTACAACAGCATGCAGGTTTCATTGATGGCAACAGGCTACCAGTATGGGATATTTTAACATGGTACATGCATAGAACCAAATGTGAATATTTGTAAACCAATAGGACATATGTCCCAACAAAAGTATGAAGTGTACACGCACCCATTGAGATGAGTAATTGGGTTATTGTTGCACATATGGTGGGGTTGAGAAAGAGAGGTCAATTAACAAATAATATATCCCTGTAATTTTCACAACTTTCTTAGTCACTGCTGTGATCTGTCCCTTTCATGTATTATTACACTACCCAATGGCCTTACTTTGTACAATGGTATGCTTATAGATTAGTATATACATGGACTATGTCTTATGTATAATCTACACCTCTTACCTGTTATAGCTGTTGATAAAATCTTTGTTAACACTACCTGACAAATTCTATACTCCCAGATGCCATGCTTATAGACAAGTATATGAGTGAACTGTGTTGTAACAGTCTACACCTCTTACCTGTTATAGCTGTTGATAAAATCATTGTTAACACTACCTGACAAATTCTACACATACTCCCAGATGCCATGCTTGTAGACAAGTATATGAGTGAACTGTGTTGTAACTACAGTCTACACCTCTTACCTGTCATAGCTGTTGGGAAAATCATTGTTAACACTACCTGACAAAGTCTACACATACTCCCAGATGCCATGCTTGTAGACAAGTATATGAGTGAACTGTGTTGTAACTACAGCCTACACCTCTTACCTGTTATAGCTGTTGATAAAATCATTGTTAACACTACCTGACAAATTCTACACATACTCCCAGATGCCATGCTTGTAGACAAGTATATGAGTGAACTGTGTTGTAACTACAGTCTACACCTCTTACCTGTCATAGCTGTTGGGAAAATCATTGTTAACACTACCTGACAAAGTCTACACATACTCCCAGATACCATGCTTGTAGACAAGTATATGAGTGAACTGTGTTGCAACTACAGTCTATACCTCTTTCCTGTTATAGCTGTGGGGTAACTCTTTGTTAACACTACCTGACAAATTCTACACATACTCCCAGATGCCATGTTGATGTTATACACATAACTGTCTGTTATTGCACACACTCTGGTCAAGGCTTGACAGGATGCAGGTGTTAATGTAATATATTTTGGAATAGCTGTCCTACACTTTGGGTGAGGTGCTACAATGACAGGTTTGTTTCCATATACATTCTCTTTTTATGTTCAGGTCTGACTATCCATTATATGTCAGTATAAGCTGCCTACATTTCTTGGATCATCACACTTATTTGTCAGGGAAGCAGGTTACCGGGCAGCAGATTCAAGCCCGTTATCTGGACATGCTGGGCAGAACATGCTCAGAACAGTTGAGGGGTATGACTGTGCATACAGCTTACTACCTGAACATTCTGTAGAGTTGGTGGTTATGATTATGCTTACAGTGTACTATCTGAACATTCTAGCAAAGTCTGTACAGTTGTTGGGTCTAATTATGCATACAGCTTTCTATCTGAACATTCTCGCAAACTCTGTACAGTTGTGGGGTATGATTATGCATACAACTCACTACCACTCCCAGGAGTCAAACCCCTGCTGTGTGTGGTAAAAATATTACATTTGACATAACAGTACACTGTACTATCAGGGAATTGATGTAAAGCATTCCAATGGTTTCTGTCTAAGTCTCCCTCAGTTGTTCTATATGACTGACCTCTTGGGACTTCCAACATTGTTATACTGAACTTCCTACACATTTTAACTGCATTCAGCAGTGTGGGTAAGACTGCTTAATACAGCAGTACTATTTATAGAATGCAACACTACAACATATGAAAGCAGAATGTACACAAGCACTCCAGGGGTTATACTTTTAATCACTAGATATTACACCTTTTTCCACACAACCTATATGACAGTCTTCCTGCCATATTGTCTGGTTTATTCAGTACATCCCATACACAATACATTTTTATACTGGTACAACACTTTCTAGTACTGTTATATTTATTTGTTATGACAGTACATGCAAGAATATTACTAACCTGCCTTGTGACACAGCCTTTGTAGCCTAGCAGCATGGGCTTGCTGATTTGCAGCCCGCTCATCTGCAGCTGTTGGAGAAATACAGTGATATTTAGCCATTACCTATCCATAGCACACACAAGCTAGGCAAGCATTATCTACGTAGTAGAATGAGTACTTACTCAGTGCTGGGGCATCAGCCATCATCCTGGATTCTTGGATCCACTCGTCAAACAGATCACCCCTCTGACATTTCAGGTCAGCATGGTGATGCCCAACCTGCTCACCAGTCTGGGGGATACCAGTGGCACTGGTCAGTTCACGGGCGAGACTGTCTCAGGCCTCTGCTTTATACTGAGAGCCCTGGTACTGGCCCTGCAGTAGTCTCTGCTCATGGTATTTTACCAGGAGCCATACCATGAATCTGGACCCCTGGGTGCCCCAGTGCTGTGCTGTAAATCGAGTGCCTTCCCCAACTCCAGCCATTCTGCCTACAGTAGGGAGCTGCAACCAGTTATGGGAATTATTGGCATCTGTGGGGTTCAAATACACCCGATTTCCTACACTTTCCCATGATTGGATGGTTTTGAAAAGGCTAAGCTATGGGTACAGCTGCTTACCTAATGTTGGCATTGCTTAAAGGGGCATACCACTGGGCAGATTGAGTTAGCCAGCCTACAAATTGCTTATATCACATAAGCTGACCTGTGTAATGCTTAGCGTTGCTTAATATCTAATTAGCATTATATTTTCCTTTTGACATTGATTTATTTTTGTTACATGCCATATCTGTGCCTGGTATCTGTGATTCATGTGTACATACACTGTATGGGGTCCTGGGGAATTCAACACTTTCTTATAATAATGCCTCACATCTGACCTAAATATATCACATATTTATGTTATGTAACAGGTTGTAGAACATCACACTGTACATAGATTCATTTCACATGTTCAGTTTGATTTTCCTATGGTGAGGATTTGCTTGTTGAAACTTCAATCTTATGTACTGTTGTGATGGCTTAATAGTTAACTACTGTGACTGTAGTGTACAGGGTCCTGGGTTTGAGCCTTGCAGAGGCTGTTTATTTGGTTGATGGGCAGAACATGGGCCATTGGATACTGAGTGATTAAGGCACTTTAAAGCAGTTGTAAGCAGGTGTGAGCGTGTTTACGTGGAGCTAAGCACTGCTAACTTCCGGTTACAGTTTCTTATACTCAATAAGCTTCCAGATTGCTTAATCTGTGTAAGCAGTGCTTACCCCCATGCAAATGCACTCAAACACACTTACTAGTGCTTACATAGGCTTACTACTGCTTAGTTGTGCTTAGACCTGCTTACTAGTGCCTTATTCATTATGACACTGACACTTCACATGTGCATTTCCTGCAGTACACTAGTTCATAAATATGTGTTATGTAGTGGGTTTTGCAACAAAAATATTGGTTATAACCTGCTTTGCCATGTAAAATAGACTGTTCTGCAGTGGGACTCAAACCAGGAATGCCTGCTCTTTAGGTGAATGCTCTGCCCACTACACTATTGCTGTGCTGCTTCATTTGCTTATATCTTCCTTGCTATCCTCTTCAGCCTTTTAAGTTTCTTTAATCATAGCTAAGCGGTGGGTACACCCGTGCACCTACTGTTAGCTTTAATCAGATTAAAAAAAAATAATAAAAGGGTTTCTTCATTTACTTTTTCTGTACTGTTGCTGCTGTACACATGGGGAACTGTTGGTTGGGATCTGCAGACACCTATGAGCGATCTGGTCATTTCTTCCCACCTTCTGCTGTTCTACATTGCAGGGGTGTATTTATTCTGAGAGCTCTGCTCTCAATCATGCCCCCTGCACTCATACATGCTCCATGTAAGCCTAGGAGCTTGAGCAGTGCACCTTCATAGATATGCATGGCACGCTGTCATCCTGCTCCTAAATGGCGCTTCTGTGCAGGACTAAGCTAGTCCTGCACATAATAATGGTGAATCTGGGGGACAGTGTGTGATCAGTCTCCATAGTACTGTCCCAAGACTGAGTGAAATGTCCATATATCATTGATGAGTTACCATTAAAGCAGTTACAAGGGAACATTGTTGTGTTGGTGGTGGGCAAGCAGCACCACATTTTCTCCTGGGATACATGATAGTCTGAGTATCATTTAACCTGACTATCTAACATCTCCCTTCCATGATGTACCAGTAATCTGTTGCAGTAAGACTACATGAATTTTCCATTAATGAGACCTACTGTATTGAAATGGAAACATGTTAGCGGAATGGGATCTGTCATCCCATGTGATGTAATTTCTGTCCAACTAGCCCACTGTAGTTAGTTGCATAATGTACCTTCTCCATACATACATTGACATATCATAATAATCCTATAGATAACTGCATAGGTTACAGACTTATCTTGCAAATGCAGCAGTTGACACAGCTGTAGTTCAGGGCTGACTCTGTCTGATGCAAGCAGTACACAGCCAATGCATGGATAGGTACAGGATATGCGAGTTGCCTGGCATACATTTTAATATCTGTATGTGAGTAGGAGTAAGGTATTAGTCCCTAGGTGCCTAAGTTGTTGGTGAATGTGCTGTACATTGTCTGTTAGCCAAAGCCAGGCCATATTTGGCACTCCTATTTCTGTTTACAGGGACATCAGCAGGGGGTTCCTCCTCCGAGTCCTCCTGTGACTGTGGCTGTCATGACCTAGACACTGGTGGGGGGGGGGGCTATGTTTCCCTTCCCTTTGCTAATCCTGCTGCAGCTGTTTCTGCAGGATCAGATTGTAGCATGGCATATACTGTGAATATCTATGCACATGTGGCTGGAGTATATTGCAGGGCTCCACCAGATATATTGAGGCACCAGGACCATGACTTTGGAAGCCCAAAGATGTGCTGTATGATGTTCCATAGTTTGTGCATGTGCCTCATTGTGGTGTTCTTCTGTGGGTGTGTATGCATTTCTGATGGGTGCCATCATCCATGTTTCCAGGGCGTAGTCAACATCCCCCAGTAAATGGACCTGTGGGATGTTCCTCCCTAGCAAACATCTGGTGCAGCTGTAATGTGTGAAAGATATGCAAGTTGTGATAACTGCCAGTTTCCAGCACACACATTCAAGATAATCCACTGGGCATTGCACATGACCTGGCAGTTGATGGAGTGGTACCACTTGCGGTTAATGTAGATTGTACCCTGCACAACAGGTGGTGCCTTGCAGTCTACATGAGTACAATCTATGGCACCCAGTACTTCAGGGTAGTGTGCTACACAGTAGAAGTGCTGTATATTGCTGACCATCACCTCAGGGTTAAAGGGAAAAGATATGTGTTTACTGGCATGTGAAAGCATAGCATCCAGGAATTGGTGGAGTTTCCTGGATGCAGATGCCTTTGACACCCTCATCGTGTCCCCATTTAGTCTTTGAAAAATACTTGTAGCTAGTATCTTAAGAGCTATACATACATTTGTCTCCACTGGGATGGGTTCCCCCTCTGTTAGCTCTGGCTCTGGGTTGATGGAAACAGAGCCCGGTGTTCTTGTAATAGGTCCCTGTCCATCCTGTAGCACTCTACAATCTCCAGCTATGTAGCTCCTGGAAGGTTACCCTGGGATTGAACACTGTTCTCCTTCTCAGCCTAGGCCTATTGTCAGGAGCACGAGCAGCACTGACTTCAGCATCTAGCACATACAGATGTAGCAGACCTGCAGTAGCCCCTAGCATTATCCCAGTTAAAATTCCCATGTCTCTACTCTAATGGCCCAGAGTATTGAGGGAAAATCAGAATGTAGGGTGTATACATATTTTATACAGTTCTGCTTTAGGTCCACCATTTGGGATTGGCTAATTATGATGCATTTTGCCTGACAAGGATATAATTAACATAATTTAAAGGCCCTACTTTAGTGCAAGCCCCGCAATCCACCCCGGCAAACAGCATAGCTTATGCAAAAGTCAAAAATATTTATTGAATATATCTGGTTTCAATTGATTGCTGCCTACATCACCACTGTCACGTTGGTAATCTGTCTGCATGAACATGCTAAGCTATGTGGAGCATCACGCAAAAACGCACAGCTGGGAATAAAAAATCGTAAAAGTAAAAAGACCCCCCACAATATCATAGGTTCATAGGTTCAGAGGTGTGTACTAGGCTAATGGCCCCGGAGCCTTTACAAGCCTAGCCCATTGAATTTCCTTGGCATCATGCCACCCGATTTTTGCTCCCAATGCCTCTGTCAAGTAGAGCTACTGGAGTGATCCCCGGGGTGAATTTTCTATTTCCCATCCACTCATCAAGATTTCTTTTGAAGAGGGCCAGTAAGGTGCTCTGTTTGACATGTATGGGAAGTCTATTCCATAGCATGGGCAGTCTCTGGGTTATGAACCTGTCCCTCCAGCTTGTTCTGTCAATTGTGATGAGGATGAGGTCTCCGGAGCGTGTGGTGTAGATGGATTGGGATTTCTTTAGATGTAGCATTTCTAACAGAGCTAGGTCAAACATGGCTTTGTAAGTCAAGTAGAGATCACCTCTAAATAGGTGATATGAGACAGAGAATATTTGGAGTTTTTTAATCTGTCCATATAGGACAAGTGTTTAAGGCCTAGGATCCTCTTTGTGAGGTACTTTTGCAGCCTCTCCAGTTGTTGCAGGTATCCAGTGAGGTACATGCCAATTGGGGCATTGTACTCGATGATTCGCCTAATGAGGGAAGAGAAGAGAGAGACAATGACCTGTTTCTTCCTGGATGCAAAACCCTTAGTAATGAGATGTGCCACATAGAAGGATTTTCTGTCCACAGTGGCAATGTGGTTGTCAAAAGAGAGGTTGCTGTCAACCTGTGTTCCCAGATCTCTTATAATGCCTTCTGTGTTCAATGTATTACCATCAATGTAGTAATTTATGGGAACCAGGTATTTCACAAAGGGGATGACAACACATTTTATGGCATTGAGCTTAAGGCCATGGTTCTGACATCAGTCGTTGGTCTCAATGAGGCCTTTCTGTAGGATGTCAACATCACTTGGGGAGTTAATAATAGCTCCCAACTTGCAATCACTTGCAAACTTTGTCAGCCAGTGTCCCTTCATGTTGGCCTGGACTTCAGAGAAGTAGATACCAAACAGGAGAGAACCTAGGACCAAACCATGTGGGACTTCATTCCTGACTGGTCGGCAGCCTGACTTGGAGTCAGCTGCTTTCACACTGTGGGTTCTATCTGTGAGCCAGTTTACAACCCATCTAGTGATATAGGGGTTGATGCCTAGCTTAGTGAGTTTTTCTATGATTCCTGAGTGGGGAATGGTATCAAAGGCTTTGGCCAGATCAAGGTAGGCTGTATGAACCACCTTGCCATCATCCACAGCTCTGGTGACTGACTCAGAGAAGTTGACCAGGTTGAGCAGGCATGTCTACCCTTCACAAAACCAAATGGTGTGGGATCCAGAGTTTGGAGATTCCCTATATCCTTGTTTATTAGGTCCATGATGATGTGTTCCATAGCTTTGCATATCAGACTCGTCAAGCTAATTGGGAGATAGTTCCCAGGGTCTGTAGTTGCTCTTCCTTTGTGGAGAGGGATGACTATAGCAGTGTGTCATTCAGTAGGGACAAAGCCTGAGGTGAAGCTGTGATTGAATAGGGCACACAGGTGTGGTGCCAATTCACTCTGTAGTTCATGTAGAACACAGCCAGAGATATTGTCAGGTCCTATAAAAGCTGTGTACTTGGCCTTGGACAGTACTGTTTTAACCTGTGCAGCAGTAATAATGGGTGCCTGGCGATCTACTGGTATTGTGATTGGTCCTTTGGTGGAGGATAGAGGGGTAACCATGTCTTCTGGGATTATCAACATCGTGTAGGAGACTACATGAAGGGGATATGTGGACACAGTTGCTCCTTTTAGCAGTTCAGGAAATCCACCTCATTTGCATACATATCCATGCTGACAGCCTAGATGCTACATGGTTCATAGCTATGTGAGCTTGGTGACAGCACATATCCACCATTGAGCATACCCGAAGCAAGGTCCACAGTATATTTGTAAAAAACGTGTTAGAAATGTCATTGTTTTTTTTTTTATTCTGTTAAGCACATTTGCTCACTGTTGTGTATAGCACAAACATGCCAAAATTATTAAAAAAAATATTATTTATTTTACATATTCTCATCCTTTTTCAGACATCCACAGTGTACTTTTTGCACATATATGTCTGTGATCTAACATTTCCTTGGGAGTTATGTCCATATTTGTGGACTTTTACATCTTCTTCTGTCCGTGTAGACTCCTGTACGTGGAAAAACTCCATGTATACTACAGAAACTGATGCGGAGTGTACACCGACACCTTTCTGCTTGTTGGATGGCTCCACCTGGGTCATCTGCATAAGATTAAACTGCTTAAGAGGTAATTTGCATTCCACAGAACTTTCCCTGTTCTAGTATGCTTGTGCACCACTAATTAATGCTTACTGAATTTAAAATTGTCCGATCCCGTGTACACATCGCGCCATGATGCGTACACCCAAAAAAATCTGTTTTACTGAATTCTCAACAGTATTTAAACTATATTTATTTTTATGTGACATCACTATTTAGGCCTGTCTATATGA
Organism: Protopterus annectens; assembly: GCF_019279795.1. Classification (NCBI taxonomy): domain Eukaryota; kingdom Metazoa; phylum Chordata; order Ceratodontiformes; family Protopteridae; genus Protopterus; species Protopterus annectens. The sequence goes on along the minus strand of NC_056729.1, from coordinate 22,718,875 downwards.
AACCTATACTGGACCACCATCAGTGCAATACTGAATCCAATGGGAATGCTAAAGTATCACAATGGAATGTCCATACCACATTGATAGGACAAAGTATATAATTTATCACTTCTGCCCATACTTTTTACTACATTTGTGTATAAGCCAGGAAAAGAAAGGTCTACTAAAGCATTGTCTTACATACTATTCTGCAGTATATGCATGTTATCAGACATAATTCTCTACGCCTGTAAGCTTCTTCTTTCATCACCTAATTTCATGATTATTATCTTTTAACAGTTTTAAGTCATGACTTTTGTTGATTGGATTGCCCTCAATTCTTTCACAGTTTCCTTCCTGTCTTATTAACAATTGAGACTCAAGTTTGCATAGTGTCAATTCTTTAATTTATATATATATATATATATATATATACATGTATATAAAGATATACATTTTACTATTGCAACAAAACAATGGGAACCATCCTGCATCTTCTGTCCCTCCTCTTTAAAGAATTCTAATAACTACTATGATCTTTGATTTCCAGGTACCTATTTCATTAGATTATAATGTTTTCTACATGTTTTAATACTCCTCTTTAACTTTGAATTAAGGTAATTCATTTTAAAGTCCCCCTGGGTAGAAATAAAAAAATAGGTATAAATAAAATAGTTGGAATGTATTTCTGTAGCTAAAATCAAAGCATGTGTGTGTGTGTGTGTGTGTGTGTGTGTGTGTGTGTGTGTGTGTGTGTGTGTGTGTGTATATGTGTGTTCATCAGTTAGTCTTTGTGTCATAGCACAAAACTGAAGGACAAGTATGACATTAGGACCCAGAAACCCTAACATTATATATATTCCCCAAACCATTCACACGAAAAGGAAAGAAATGGATGCTGAATACTAAGTAAGACAATATATCTTTATTGCAATTAAAGCACATTACTCTTTGCCATATAAAACCTAAATGTTCAGTGGCGGTTGGTGACTTCAAATTAAAGGGGGGCTGCAGGAGACAGCTGAATGGGTGGGGACAATGGGAAGGATGGTGCCAACTAGAAAGGGGTGGAGCTATGCTCAAAACCACAACTACTGGAACTTTAATTAAATAGGCTGCCCTTGGTGTCAAACCATCATTACGAGAGTCCAATCAAGACAAAGTGAAGTGTAGAAGAAAAAAATATTTTAATGCATGGCTACATGACAGCTTACTTAATATCTAGATGGAAACAAAAAGGTTGTGAGGCATGAAAAAATAAATTACTTTTTAAATACTTTACTGGTATGCCAGTCAAAATCAAGTATAACAAAAAACAAGCTTCTCCTTGCACTGCAGTTCTAATTATAATTTATATTCAGATTTATAAAAGTACCAAGTAACATGCTGAAAGTAGCAATCTCTGTGATATCCCCACTTGTAAAAATGTTTCTTATCCAAAAAAGACCTGTTGCCTAACAACTGTTTACTTCTTTCATGGGGAAAACATGATCAAAATAACGAATGAACACCAAACAAGAAACAAGCTCAAGATAAATTGCTTAAAGGATTACTGCACAGGTTATGGACCACATGTGGTAGATTGGCATTCTGTTTAGCTTACCAGTAAACCCTGCAAAGATGACTGCAAATCTTCAACAAATGTAATGAGTTTCTGAAAATACTGTAAACCTGTCTTTTATTACAAATACTGTCATATGCATTTCAATACCTAAGGCTTGTACATTATCTAGTTATGTAAATATTCTCTGCATGGCAAAAACAAAAAGGCTTTCAGTGTTGGTAATTCTTTAACAGTATGCTTATTAAAGATTACTTGCATTTTACAATCTCAGACAAGCTTACCTGATGGTCATTAAAGCATTGCTACTTAAACACAGAGCAACAGGGCAATGTGACAGCATGCATTTTCTGAATAATAAGAAGCATAAATCAACAGTATAAAAATATGACAGAAAACCAGAACATTCTGCAAAATCAAGGACAGATGAAAAGCCACTGCTGTACTTGTGTCTACCTTTAGATGGGGGAATACTCTGCACACTTACACTGAATAACTGCTCCTTGCCTTTCTTGGACACATCCAGAGTCACTACATGGGGGAGTGGGGTGCAACAAGTATGTCTCAGTTTTAAATGTCTCTGGCTGACGGTGATGACTCTGACAGTCATACCTCTCAACCTCAGAGCAAGAAATCTGGACAAAGCCATACACAGAAGTGGGGCAAAGGACAAAAATAAGGACAATTTTTAAATATTACTCTTATAAACTTTGAAAGATAATGGAATAGTAGTAGGTCTTGCAATAGTATGAATTTTCTGAAGGGTATGAAATCTGAAACTCAAATGTCTGTCATTATTTTCTAACATCAATCACTAATGATTTGCCACTAATTTGCTGGAAAACCACAATTTTATGAAAAATGGACCAAAAATGTGATGCAAAAATATAAAATTGCCACACAATACAGCTGGGAACCTGTCAAAGAAGGGACACTTTTTTAATATTAGTACTGTTGAGTTGAGCAGCTGACAAAATAAGAAAATCTACATGCATTTCTGAAATAAAAAAGTAATCTATAACTCTGATCATTACAGTTATTTAGCATTGTAAACCCTCCACATTTTCTTCCAAAACTTCCATTTTGTGGAGGGATTATTAGGGGGAGAGCAACATTTTTGGGGACAGTTGAGAGGTGTGGATATTCCTAATTCTATAAAGCGATTTGCACGTACCTCTCAACCTCTTAATGCAGGAGATCTGGACAAGACCAAATATATTGGGGGAACATACAAACAGTCTACAAATTGCTCTTGTATAAACTTAGACAGTTGATAGAATAACAGGTCTTGCTTTAGCATGCATTTTTCTGAAGAGTATGAAGTCTGAAACTCAATGTCTGTCATTATTTAATTACTTCATTCCTAAATGATTTGCCAGAAAACCACAAATTTTATGCAGAACAAACCAAAAATAAGAAGCAAAAATCTATTCATTCTGCAAAAATCTGGACAGTTGAGAGGTATACTTCAGCCGGGGCTGTCTTTGAGTTTGCTGCCCCCCCTCACAAAATCATGGTCAAATGGAGCTTCCCCCCTGCAGTCATTCCAATGTCCCACTCCTTGGTTATTTCACCCCATTTATCATAAACACTGTAATGTGCATACTGCTTTACTTCTGCGATGATTTGGATTTCATTTGAAAGTTTTATTTTGCATTTTACACACAGACACTAATAGACATCTGGTAAACAAAGCAATGCAGTCTCACAGTGAAAATAGACTTAGCATTAAAACTTTTCTGCCCTTGAAACTAATATTCATTGAAACCCACATTCAAAGAAAATACATTTTGCCAGTGGCAGATAAAGATTAACTTTGAGCTGTTTCAAATCATAGGCCCCTTGCACACGAAACATATATGTGCTCTTTGATACACCTTCCTGATTCTATTAAGTTATATTCCTTGTACAATACAGTACAGTTGTTAGAAGGCAGTTTAAATTTATTGTTTTGAACATTTTTCCAGTAAACAATGAAACAAAATGCATGCACCAATAATGACAAAACTGACTAATTCAGAACATTTCCATCATAAAAGTCTACTCAAACTTCTGCAGTACACCAGTATCAGTAAATATGCACAATCTCTGAAAAAGTAAAAGTCATCTAAATAATTCCACATTAAAGAGATCTGTAACTAATGAAGAGGTTGCTGCTAGCAAACAACGTTATTTTTCATTGTTTCATCTACAAATAAAGTGCCTGCTGCCCTTGAGGAACAAATTGCCTATATTACATTACAAAAATGATAAGCTAGTAATACTGCAATAGGGAATAAATGGCAAACTGATAACAGCTTCATAGTTACTGGGTATCTTCACTAGAAAGGACTGCAGCATCCACCCCGTTTACAACACAGTACAGTATCAGCAATGCATCTCCATACTGTAGGAGTAGAACCCACAGCTTTCTGCATCAAAAGCAAGTACACCACTGGTTGTGCTATTAACAATACAAGCAGACTCAGCATAAGCAACACTAAACTTCTATTCCCTGGCAGCTCTTAGCTCCTTGTAAAATCTACTCGACACTCAGATGTATCCCTGAACTTTGCAGCACAAGAAATTGGGAAAAGACAAAATTTATTGGGTGGGGGGACAAAAGCCCAACAACCAGGGACACATTTTAAACATTGCTTGTATAATGTTGGAAAGTTGCTAGAATAAAATGTTGTGATACCACCATACATTTTACTGCCAAAACTTGAACCCAGGACCCTTTGCAAAACAGTCAGAGCAACATACCACTATGCCAAATCAGCTGTTTTGTGAAAGAGAGGAAGACTGAAACTTAAATGGCTACCATTTATTGAATTCAGTTCTAATCATAGCTGTCAACCTCTTAGCACAAACCACTTGAACAAAGCCAATAATGGGGGAATACAGCCCCCAAATATATTCAGTGAATTCATTTCTCACCATAGCTCTCAACCTTAGCACAAAAACCTGGATGAAGCCAATAATGGGGGAATACAGTCCCAAAAATAGGGACAATTTCAAATATCCATCTTATAAACTTAGAAAATTGCTAGAATAAACGATTTTGTGTTACCATGTACTTTCTAAAGAATATGAAGTCTGAAATTCAAATGCCTGTCATTTTTATTTATTTAACATTTGTTAACTAGGAAAGTCTGACTTGCAACAAGAGCCAATTTTCAGCAGAGGCCCATGGAGAAACAGTCCAGACACATGCCTTTGTAAGATGAGAAGACACCAGAGCAAACCCACACAAACACATGGAGGACATGCATACTCCACACAGAAGGCACCCCAGCCAAGAATCAAACCAGAGAACCTGTAGCTTTTAGGCAACAATGCTACTACTGCACCACTGCACCATCATCTATGTAAGACAACGAATATACAGAAACTACAAATTTTATGAGGAACAGAACACAAGTATGAGGCAAAAATATTCAGATTTTTTACAAATGGTGGTGGGTAGGGAATTTAGGCTCTTGCTACCTGCACCCAAAGTACAGGGTTCAAGCCTGACTACCCACCACCAACCATGTATCCTGAGTTCTCTCTGGCTACCAGCATATAGCAACTGGTGCATTGCACACCCACACACACAAACACACACACACACACACACACACACACACACACACACACACACACACACACACACACAAACACAAACACACCATTCGTTTCAGTTCCCGAGTCCATCTGCATGACTAATTTTACAGTGGGCATTGCCTGTACATTAACACCCTACTGGACAACATTTATTCTTCAGTCAGAATGGTGGTGTACAGGTCACCCATTCTCTAACAAGTATGGCACTGGATGAATCAAAATATATCACAGATGTTGCTGAATTTTACATATGATTTTGTTTCATTCATAACAAACCTAATGCGAGAAAGGTGTCTGGCATTAGATCGCATCCATGGAAGAGCTCAAGATTTATCATTTTTAATGTCTTTGTTAATTCTTTATGAACAATAAGCACTGCTGCTGAAAAAAAATACAGCTAATGGTTTTCCATCAATGATGGGAAAACACCTTGGATTTCTGGTATTGATAAAGAAGAGTGTACCAAAGTCATTCAGTGTGGCCTAAATAGCTTACCTAGATTTTCTCTGTGCTAAGATGCAGAAAGATAATCTAATGAGGCAAATATTATGAATTGTGTTTATGTAAAACTTCTGAATCATCTTCAGATTGATGAACTGTTCAAGAATATGATTCAAAATATGGATATCTAGTCATGTAAATTATATAAATGGGTTAATTACCAGTAACATTCTTTGCAGCTTCCTTAAATGTTTGCCCTTTTTCAAGGATCTTTAAGCTCAGAATTTTTACTTTACATGCTAAACTGAATGACAAAGCATGGTTGCTTGATAAATCTGTTGTAATAGACATCAAATGCCTTCTATCTCCTTTGAGAAGAAATTACTGTTTGCCTAAACTAGTGCCCACAGTCAACTTTCATGTTAAAATCACAGCATACCTCTAGTCAGCTTAATTTTACACACTTCCAGATTATGTGAGACATTTTTCAGTACTCCAGTAAAATGCACCAAGAATACAATCTGTCAGCAGACACTGAAATTTTGCAGGCTTTAAAAAAGATTTCTGAAAACTCTTGCAATTCTTACATAAAACTTGAATTTTTATGTTTTACTACTTTCACATCAGTTTGAATTTCACATGGTAAAGAGGCGCATAAAACAAAATTTGCAGTGACTCAGTAATAGACATCTAAGTGACAAATTGTCATAAGGTTGTACATCCCCACTTTCTAACCTGAAGAATTTGGTAGACTGTAGTCAATGCATGGTTAAACACTGATTAAATGTAGTGTAACTTATTAATACCCACCAGCAGTCAAAAAATGAGATCTCTTTATATACTCCTGCTGTATGCAGTTAGCAGAATGGTCGGTGGTAGCATACCACAAGTAAAAGCAGCACTGAGTGCCCTTAACTTGCCCTTCTTAATCCCTTTATGACTGCAGTTGCTTGTAAGCAAGCCAGCGAGCAAGGCAAAAGGAAAGCAACTCAAGCCAAAAAAAAAAAAAACAAAGTTGCTAACTTTACTTTCACCAACGCCGGCCACTATCCTCTGTATTCATAACACACAAGTAAAGACAGACAAGTACTGTCTGTGCTACTGTGCTTAGTGCTACTGATTGTTTCTCACTCTCGTTTTTGAGAAGACACAGCGAGAACCAATCAGTAGTAATCCAGACATCCACGTCACGTACGTGCCTGCGGACGTGGCAGTCCACACCCCCTTCTAATTTACTATGCGGTTAAACTGCATAGACTTCTGGGCATCACACCGATGCCTTCTCTTTAATCCAGACTGCTTTTACAGCAGTCCAGATTTCCAGTCCAGACGTTGAAAAAAATAAAAAAATAAAAAATAAAACCCCGGAACTCGACGAGCATGCGCAGTTCGAGTTATGGGACTTTGCAGATTTGCTTAGGATTAGGAACACATTTACAACATGATTCATACGAAACAAAATATATTTAAATACATTTTTTTATTTTTTTATAATGTAAAATGTCTATTTTTGCTGAGAGGGCTGCAGTCCTGCCGTCCGATGGCACAAGCCGCCCCTGTAAATGTTTCCAGTTTACCAGTGGCAGCTCATGCTGTTAGGCTATAGGGATGCTGTCCCTCAAAAACTTTAGCAAAACTTTTTTTTTTTTTCACAAAATTGTTTTTTTTTCCTAGCTGCCCCATTTCTTCTCTCAGCTGAGGCTTGCAGTACTTGACACAGTATTACAATGCTTAGATGCATGTCACATTTTCGATAATCCAAGAAATGCCAGGCTGTTTTAAAACACTTCAGCAAGAACACTGATTCTCCCAAGGAGATTCAGGCTGTTAATAATTATTGACACAGAACTGTTTTGTGGACCATTTGGGCTTTGGAACATAGCAACCAATAAGGAGAATTTTACTGGTGGGTTTCCAGTGCTGACTGCCTCTGTGGCTGTAGCAGTTGTCAGAATGGTTTGAATGCTTTATCTTCCACCGTCTGCTATGCTCCAAAGTCTCATTGGTTAGAGAAATAAACATGCAACCAATGAGACTTAAGACCATAGCAAAGTTATAGTCATATCTGAAATTGTGCTGATTTTGTCGGTGCAAGAGAAAGAATGTGAGGAGATAATCTTATAAAAAATATATTGCTAAATGGTACTTGCTTTTTGTAAATAGTGATGTTTTAATGCAGAGAAAAGAGACGCTGCTAGAGATGGTTATAGGTGTACTGCCAGTCTATCAGTGTATATAAGTACATTTTTGTATGTATGTATTTATTTATTTATTTTGTTTACAAGGTAGTGCATTGGTCAGCACTGATCATTTTCAGGCACAGTCATGGGTGCAATAGCTGGAATGTGGGATAAAAGAAAATAAGACCGATGAAATTATGTCTCAGCAAGGAGTCCAACGTTGAATAGCACAGAATTAGTAACAAGCAAGTAATGAGACTTGGTTCCCCGTTTTTATAATCTCCAAACTTAAACCTGATTTGCTACTTTAGCATTTTTCACTTTGGCTACTTCTGTTCAGTCATGCAACCATTTTTCTATTATATGAAATAAGTATTTTTCATCACATATGGGCACAGTGTCAGAAATGCACACCTTAGTTACATGTTTATTTAAGAAAATATACTTAGTCAAATGATTAAATTATTTATGTAGACAAGCAGTCAAAGTGTTAGTACAACTGTTCCAGTTTAAAGTTCATAACTGTTTTGCTTCGAGGAGTATTTCAGCTCAAGTAACTGAACTGAACCCCCAACAACAGAAAAACAATACCTGTTCTTCAGAGATAAGTACCTGCATTACTGACAAAAGGTGACCCAGTCAGTAAAAGTGCCCAAACTACCTTCACTATCTTGTTATCATGGCATGTTGGAACTTTCTTCATTTGTGAAGTAAGCAATGTTAAAGTCTGAACATTATGTCTTCAGTTATCATTGCTGAAGACTAATTATATACCTATAAATGTTTCGTCATTGTCACCTCACAAGCCAAGTTATTTTCCTGCAATCTATATGAAGTTTATTATAATCACCATACATGTTTTACCAGTATTCTGCAAAAATATAGGACTGGCTGAAGCCAGAGACTTCACATTTGTGGTGTAATAAAAACAGTATTTTGCAACCCTGTCTGTGTTGGTGAGTGGTGAGTGTGTGTGTGTGTGTGTGTGTGTGTGTGTGTGTGTGTGTGTGTGTGTGTGTGTGTGTGTGTGTGTGTATGTGTATACCTGTGTTACTATGCTGTTAAGCAGGACTACAAATAAAGGTGTGATTTTTAGATATGTGGTGAGTAAATAAAACTATCTAATATCTTAAACCCTCTGTTTTGAACAATATATGTCATAACAAAATAAGAATCTTAGGGGGTGAATTTTATAAAGTCTACACAGTCTTATTTACCATGTAGGCATCATGACACGCTGCTTATATGAAAGTAAGCAGGTTTGCAATCCAGTAAACAGAGCTGGGCATCACACATGCACACGTAACATGAAAGTATCCATGGCATGCAAATCACCTCATTAGGAGGTGAATTTCATGCAAATGAGGGAGGCAGAGTGATCCAGCAAGCCGAGATGTAGTCCTGTGGACCTTGTGTTGGTGTCCGTAGTGCACACAGAAAAAATTCCATGTACAGGATTTTAAACAGACAACAGGGGCTGTAAAATTGTAGTCAGATGGACAGAAATAGCATAGAAGACACCTATATGTGCAAAACTATCCACTGCATTTCCAAAAACATAAGGGAAATAAGTTAAAATAATTTTATTTTTTTTAATGATCTGGTTATTTTTGAGCATTGTGCTGCAGTGAGCAAACATAAAGTTATGAAAAAAAAATAGTGGAAAAAAACAAATTTCATAGTATGTGCCAGAAATGTAGTATACGACCCTGTGTAGAGTATCCACAATGGTGGAATGGTGCTGTTGCTAAGTAGATAGGGCCTGGAACCATGTAGTTTCCAGGTTGTGTGGATGGAACCCTATGCAAATGAATTGGGGTTACTGTATAACACAAATGGGTATCCGTGTCCACATATCCCTTCCATGTAGGCGCAAAACCATGTCCACAGAAAAGGTAGCTGACATCAATGTGGTGGGTGTGTCTGAAGACTTGTAAGCTCATTGGAGCTCAGCTGCCCCTCTTTGCCCAGCACGCCACTGTGCTTAGCAGAGCGGTGTGTACACTGGCTACTAAGCTTTGTTTACCTTCGGGGTGCGTGTTTCAGCATGTTTGCACAGTGCACCACCATGCTAAGCATGCCCTTTCAGGGGGGGTGTGTGCAATGACTGCTGAGCTTTGTTTACCTTCAGGGTGCTTGTTTCTGCATGTTTCTGTGGTGTGCCACAGTGCTTAGTGTATCCAAAAGCCAATGATATATTAATTACCAATTCACTTAAACTAGAGCCATTGAATGTTCGTAATGATGTACTTGGCAGGTGGAATGCATCACAGGTAGCCAATCACACATTCTACACCTATAGCAGAGCCCAATAAAGGTTGCATACACCCTGCAATCTGGTTTCTCCCCCAAACTCTTCACCAGTTGAGGAGAGACTTGGGAATTTTAACTGAAGGAATGCTAGGGGCTGCTGCAGCTCTGCTACATCTGTATGTGCTAGATGCTCAGGTCAATGCTGCTGCTGCTGCTGCTGACAATAGGCCCAGACTGAGAAGGAGAAGAGAGGTCAGGCCTTCAATCATATAATAGGGAACATTTATATCACAGGTAAGGTTTAAGTCTTTAGAATGGGTAATTCTGGTGCTGTTTGTTTTGTGAATATGCAGGAGGTCCATCAGAGTGGGGTACATCAGTGCCCTGTATGCCAGGCATAGATCTCCCCCTCAAAAGCCTGTAGGAGACAGAATACAGGGACAGGGCCTTGAGGCAGTCTGTACAGGACATTTTACCTATGGCTCTGTATTCTTTTAGTGAGGAACCTCTGTGGACGTTCCAATTGTTGGATATGCCTGGTTAGGTAAATACCAAGCAGGGAATTGTACTCAATAATAGTACTGAGGAATGCTGAATACAGTGGAACAATGACTTCCTTGGACTTAGATGCCATACCTTTATTTATAAGTTGTGCAACATAGAATGATTTCCTCACAATTGTAAATATGTGTTGGTCAAAGGCTAGATTACTATCTATGTGTGTCCCTAAGTCTCTGAATACTGGGTCAACTCTAAGTGGTGCGTTGTCAACATGATAGTTACCAGGGATGGATGACTTCCCAAAGGATACTATTATTAATTTCTTGGCATTTAGTTTTAGTATATGACTCTGACACCAGTTGTTTCTGTATCAGCCCCTCCTGGAGAACATTTATGTCAGTGTGAGATTCAATGACACCTCCTAATTTGAAATCATTTACAAATTTAGTCAGCCAGAGACCACTGACATTGGCCTCGACTTCTGAGAAGTAAATGTCAAAAAGGAGCGGTCTAAGGACTGATCCCTGAGGGACTCCACTTGTGACTGGCCTTTTTGTAGAGGTGGACTCCACAATTCTAACGTCCTGGGTCCTGTCTGTGAGCCAGTTGGCTATCCACCAGGTGACATACAAGTTTGTACCTAACCTCTCAAGTTTTTCAACAATGCCCAATTGGGGTATTGTGTCAAATGTCTTGGCCAGCTCAAGGTAGGCAGTGTGAACAATTGTGCCCTCATCCATTGCTTTGGTGATTTTCTCAAAGAAGTCCACCAGGTTGAGAAGGCATGATCTGCCCTTGACGAAACCAAACTGGGTTGGGTTCAGTGTCTGAAGGTTTACCATATCTCTACTTATCATCTCCATGATAATTCTTTCCATGACTTTACATATAAGACTAGTGAGACTTCTGGGTCTGTAGTTTTTATGGTCTGTAGATGTCCCACCTTTGTGCAGAGGGATAACTGTTGCCTTTCTCTATTCATGAGGCATGAAGGCTGTTTGGAGGCTACAGTTAAATAGTAATTTCAGAGGCCCTGAAAGGTCATGTTTCATGGTATTTAGAAGGCATCCTGGGATATTGTCTGGGCCCATTTATGCAGTGTTCTTAGTCTTATAGAGAGCATTAAGGACCTGTTCCCTAGTGATAGTAGGGGGAGTTACATTTGATGATATTTCCTGAGGAAAGGTTGAGGGGGGGGGAGAGGGGCAAAGTTGGAGATTAATTTATCAGCCAGGAGGTTTGCTATGTCTTCTGGATCATTATAGGTGGCTCCATTTACAATTAGCTCTGCACACAATTGTGTATTGCCTTTGAGGTTATAGACATAGCTAAAGAATGCTTTGTGGTTGTCCTTGGCCTGGGAGGCCAAAACTTACTCACATTTGGCTTTGGTAGACTTTATTGTCCTCTGAGTTGTTTGTTTGGTTGGATGAGAGTGCTTTTATCCTGCTGGGTGCTGCACCTCCTAATTTTTGCCATGCTTTTCTTCTTCTTGTTATACAGCATACTGATTTTGAGATTTCACAAGGGTGGTTTATTTTTTGAGTTAGCTCAGTATTACTTCCTGGTGGGTACAGCTGCCTCTATGCAACTATTAACATGCTTCTCCAGGGTTTCTGTGAACAGTTCTGCATAGGCAGCAGTGTTCTCAGGGTTTATGGAGGCTTGAAATTTTGCCAGGTTCTAACTTAATAGCAGTAGGTTAGCCTTAGAATAGTTCCTGAATATTCCAGGTTTAGGTGGGCATCCAGGTTTTATCTTTACTTAAAAGGAGGCCATTTTGTGGTCTGACATTTACCAGGGAAGGCATTACAGTAGGGGGTGTGCAGCAGTCTCCCATATTAGTGAGAACCAGATCCAGTATGGTTGCACCCCTGGTTGGTGTATTGACTATCTGGTCCAGGCAGTTTGTTTTTACAAAATCCAGGAATCTCTGAACATGTACGTTTGGTGTTGTGTAGGATTCCCAGTTAATAGTGGAGTAATTAAAGTCACCCATGAATATGGTATTTGGTTTGATAGTGTTTCTAATAAGTTTAAATACATGGTATGGGTTTCCTGGGTCATAGCGGGGGGGGGGGCTATAGCTTGCAAAGTTTACCTATATGGTGCCAATGCTATGTATTTAAATAATGAATGAGAGTTCATTTAACAGTTCTGAGGAAGCTCGTGGTGTACGAGTGAAAGCGCTAAACTCATTGTGTGGAAAATAAATGCTTCAACTTTTAACAGCAGTTTTCAGTTATTTACTTTGGCTCCAACGAGACTCTTCATCTCTTTTGTATTGAGGGTCTGATTGTATGACTGGCATCTATATTGTGGTTATAGAGTCTTCTCGTTTAACAGAGCAAATCTGATTGTTAGTTCCTGACCGTTATACGAGTGTATACAGTGACTTGGTTCGTTGTTTTACGTTTTTAGTGTGCTACCAACACTGTGTTTCTGGTGTCGACAAAGTTTACCTATGGGGATTTGAACATGGAGCAGCTCAAATGCATTGTCTCGTTTGACCAGCCTTGAAGTTCATTTATTTTTGATGTAAATAAAGACAACTCCACCTTTAGTCCCTGCCTGTGAAGTAGCTGACCTAAATGTGTGGAAGGCACTATAACTTTGCACTGTTGGTGTGCTCTCCGTGGCTTTAAACCATGTCTTAGTGACCACACAGATGTCAGCATTCTCTAGGCTAAAGAGATCTTCTAGGGAGTGGAGTTTTCTCATCCATTCAGAATGAAATCCAGACAATAACAGCGTGAACATGCAGACTGCAAATAAATCCATCACCACTGGGGGTAGCAGCAACCAGTGGTGATTAATAGTGGTTGGTTAAAATGTCATACTCAGCAAAAAAAATATTTTTATGGTACAAAAACACCCCATTAACATTTAATATTAAAAAGTCCTTCATAACACAGGAACTGTTGAAAAAACTTTTGTGACAAAAGCTAAAGGACAAACTTATGTGCTTTGATCATGCCTCTATTTTTGTTATGCGGTAATAGCAATGTGTCATTCTAAGTAACTGACTTTTTGTATTCCATTCTACTCACAAAAGAGAAAGTAGTGACAATTCTGACATTCTTTTTTCCCCTTTTTACCAAGGTTTTTTTTATCTATGGTTTACTTTTTAATTTTATTGCATAGTAGTATGCTCTGTCTTTTCTTTCAGACCAGTGTCCTCTAATCAGTGACTTAGAACTCTAATGCTTCAAACGCAAGTTTCACAAAATAACTCATGAAACAAATACAAGCTTTCACTTTGTTACTTACATGCTGCTATCCAGAGCGTTAAGATTTTTTTAACAAATAACAGTGACTAATTTCTTGTTTTTTTTATTATCAGACTTGTTAACTATCTCTATAGCTGTTATTCCCTCTCCCACTTAATCAACACGTTCTGTTGTCTTGTTCCGCAACCACAGCTATAAATGTGAATTTTCATAGCCATTCAAAATGGCTGTGTTGTTTGCACATTCAGTCATGACAGGATGTGACTTAGAAAAGAAAGGTGGTTACTTTTAAATGGAAAGAATAAGTGAAGGTTATTAAATTATTTCTCTTTCTTTCTGTGTGTGTGTGTGTGTGTGTGTGTGTGTGTGTGTGTGTGTGTGTGTGTGTGTGTGTGTGTGTGTCTGAGTGATGTTATTAATCTAAAGTGTTTAAAAAGACATCACATTGTTGTCATCAAGCTAAAACTACATGCATCTAGATTCCAGATTCTACCTCCATTCGAAAAACAAACATTCATGGTGGAATTCAAATCCTTTTTTTGTCAGAGATAAAGCCCTCGGCAACTGTTAATGTAGGTGGCTTTGCTCTATGCACCCTGTTAACTACATCTAATCAAATCTGAGTGTACTGTACCTGACAGAAAAGGGCATTTCTCTTGCAGCAACCTCATCTGAAAAAAGTACATTTCCACACTCAGTGATGGTCACATAAGTGACCACTTCAACCATCATACACTAAAAAGATTCCTGCACCACACTAGAATTTGCTCAAAAATCTACTGTCTGGAGCAAATGAGGCTAATCCAGCAGTCCTGCATTAAAATACTGTTAACGCCACTTGGATCGTAAACTGATTTACCCTCAATAAAGGGTCTAAAAATAGTGCACCTAAATACTATAAACATCTATAATAGAATTCCTGACTTCCAAGCCTGGCTAACATCTGTCCAGCCACACACCTTTGGTAATGAATAAGACACATCCCCGTTCACACTACATACAGAAAGGATAGAATAGGTAAACAAGCAGGCAGTGTGGCACTGCTCATAAATGATACCATTAGAATCACATTAACGGATACATGATAATCAGAAATGCCCTAAAAAAGAAACATTCTTGTAACGATCCGAACAGGTGGTTTAAAAACATCCAACTGTAGGGTGCATCTATATCATAGCAGACACAGTTACAAAACTAGTTCTCATCACCATTATATGGTATGATATTGTTCACTCATCTAGTGAACTGCTGCTTCTGGGTGACCTTTATCATCCAGTCAGAGGAAACAAGTTCTAATAAAGTAATTAGAGACTGCATCATATTGGGCTTCACAAAACTTGATAACTGTAATGACTGTAGCTGATAAGAGAACAGGTAGAAAGTACAACTGACTGGATTTTAACTGGAAATTCTGAAAGTACAATTACTAATTTCACCCTAGCTAATTAATGAAGTTTATGACCAACCACTTATTCATATTCATAAACTGGAAATGTGTTTGACTGTCATATACTTCTAAGACAGCTACAGTAAGAAGCCTCAAGAAGATTCCTGTTGAAAGTATGGCTGAAATCCTAAATGCCATAAATTCATCTTACATCCACTATCCATGTAATATTAATACTGATCTTGATTTTTCTAGATATGTAGTAGTAAGAATTCTAGAAAGATTTATACCTCCCAGACAAATTATAATCATAAGCAACGGCTCACCATGGACTACAAATGAAGTCTGGGAGGTCATGACAGCTACAGTCAAGATAGAGGAAAACACAAATCCATCAGTGATGGGAGCAACAGAGGTACCTAGAATGCCCTGTGAAACAAATGTCAAATGATTGTCCAAAAAGTCATACATTTCTGGAAAAGGTCTGTAAAGCTTAAGGAAGAAGTCAAACATTTTTTGGAAGATTCTTTTTGTCTTGCTTCCCATGCAGTGATGGTGGAAAGTTGCTGCAGCGTGAATCTCTAAATACCTCCTCACAAGCAACAATGGCAATATTCCTGAGTTACTCAGACCCCTATTTGGTTCTGCAACTGGAAAAAGAACATTTTGTAAAACAGGTCCAGTTAGCTTCAGAACTGAAACATCTATCAGAACTTTCAAAACTAAACTAAAATAAGTTTTCAGTAAAGAGCAGGAATATGCATGTTTCAAGGACAATGAATAAAACATTGTAGTCTAGTAGAAAGAGGAACACCGCTAATAAAAATAAAGAATTTTCAAAAACACTTACGTAGGTTCCAAATATTGATAACACTATATGAACTACAGAAGGAGGTAGTTATGGTACATTAAAGGTGCTAAGAAAAACAATCCTGGAAAATGTCAAGGAATGAAGCAATTAAAATTTTTAAGAACTTTCATCTTCTCTGACTTAGAAATGGGGTCCATTCCTATCCAGCTATTAGAAAAAGAAACATTTGGAGAAATTACAGTACCAGGCCTAGGTATATATAACTCTAAACTACTTCTATCACACTGATCAAACAACTCAGGAGAGGCAGAAAAAGAGAAAATAAACTCTGTATATTTGCAAATATGTAGAAAAAAGATATATGTCAAACAATAAAAAAAAACAAGAACTATGTAGTTATGTAAATAAGCACTGTATCCATCGTATGTTGTTTCTTTCGGCTTTTCCCGGTTGTATGCTAGGTTGTAAATACTTTCAGTATGTGATTTATCTCTGCTATACTGAAACCATGTACATGTTGCTTATAATGTAATTTATTTTGTTCTACATTGTGCACCATCATGTACTGTATTTTGTTGTTTATGGTGCAGATTAATTTGCTTTACATAGATTTCTGTTGTTTCACAGTTTGCTCATGTACTGTTTTTCTGTTTGTACTATAATGTCTTAATAAAAGCTTGGACTGAGAATTAGTATTTGTAACCATTCAGCAGTACTGTGACAGTTTTTTATTCTACCCTAAGCTTGGGTTATCGCTGAAATAGGTCAGTTGACCAGCCCACTTACGATATTAACAAATAAATAAATACAAGTATTTAAAGACTGTTTTTTTGCCATCACAAAAAACTATCAACAAACATCCCAAATCAAGAAGGACAAGCGAGCAATCCAATCAACAAAAGTAGGTATTTTTTCCCCTTGCTCTAACAAATGTTTCTACTGTGTCAAGCCTTCTTAGAAAAATGTAAGGGCATTGCTTAGTGACAATTAATTAGACTTCTACCTGCATTTCTTAGATTGATAGTTGATTTCATTGCATACCTCTCAACTGCACAGATTTTCACAGAATATCCAGATTTTTGCCTTATATTTTTGATCCGTTTTTCATAAAATTGTGGTTTTCTGGCAAATCATTAAAGGCTGAAGTCAGAAAATAATGACAGATAATTAAGTTTCAGACTTCACATCCTTCAGAAAATTCATGCTAATGCAAAACCTGATAGCCTATTATCATTCTATGGTTGTAAAAGCAATATTTAAAAATCATACCTATTTTTGGGTCTTTGCCCCCCCCCCTCCCCATTATTTATGGCTTTGTCCAGATTACTTGTTCTAAGAGGTTGAGAGGTATATTTCATTGTACTATCTATACCTATGATAGCAAATAGATGTATTAGGAAGTAGATTATATCACACTTATGACGTACACAAAAATTTCTTCTCTTTTCAAAGGTGGAAAAATGCAAAAAAAAGTAGAAAATTACCATCCGATTAGCATATTAATTCCATGACCAAACATCAAGGCCTGAAGCAATAAGAGACAAGAAAAATAATGCATAAACAGTTCTCAATATACCTACTGGGACATAAAATACATATATACAGTTATACAAAAAAAGGCTCATTGCTATTCAAAAATGAGCATGCTTGGTAATATGCTTACAGGACAAAGAAAAATACAAGACAAATCAAGTATCATCTGCAGAACTAAAGAATCAGAAACATACCTGATCATCCTTTTATTTCTGCAGCATCCTTTATAAAATATCGACAGTAAAAAAAGTCAAAGGAGATTCTCTTTTCTCTGTTGCTTCTGCTGCACTGCACTGATTCACTTTGTAAGCACAGTAATGTAGGTCCCATATGCATAAGTAGTACATTAGTAAAGAAAGAAGAACACAGAGGAACACTACAGTGCCCTTATACAAAGACATTATTTAAGAAAGGTAATCAACTTCTTTCTTAAATAATGTCATTGTATAATAGCAATAATGCATTCCTGTTTGTGGGTGTATTAGGATTTATCCATGGTTGGCTTTGTTTAATCACTTGGACTTCGCCTTTGTGATCAAACCACACCAATCATGGGTAAATCCTGATACACCTACATACAGCTGTGGATTATTGCTTAAAAACACAGCATAGCTTCAAACTAGGTGATATACATATATAGTAATCATGCAGTTGTTAGACTACATCACCAATGTTGACCAAAGCCTTCATATTGCTGCTTTCTTATTATACTTCTCAAAATCCTTCAATCTCACTAGCCACAAGATCATAGTGCAGTGGCTTATACCAGTTGAACTGAACATTTTCTACTCTAAAGTTTTCTGTCAAGTAGAAAGCATGTAATGTCCTGGCAAAATGCTTATTCAAATCCTTATGAGCTTTACAAAGCCATGGCACAAGGTTCTGTCCTTGGGCCTCATTCTAGAAATAGAAAGACAGATGGTTATATGAGTATATACCTACACACACACACACACACACACACACACACACACACACACGTGTGTGTGTGTGTGTGTGTGTGTGTGTGTGTGTGTGTGTGTGTGTGTGTGTGTGTGTGGTTCTAGTTCATTTGCCTAAATGCTCATTTGCTTGAAACCCAAATGCTAAAACTCATTTGTCTGAAAAGCATCTCCACCACAAATATACTATCACTTTTTGTCTGTATTTTTACTGAACTAATATTAGGGAATTCAACTTTAAAGTATTATGATGCAAGCTAGTTTCATTTTAATGTTTCAGCTGACCTAGTGTCATTGTAGTTCTGCTTGACATATAATTCTTTTCTGTCCATGATTTCCCTTGCCTTGTTTTCCAACACTATTCCTTTGCTTCTGCTTCAGTTTTCTACACAGCTACTGAATCCCTTACAAGACTGATGTCCCAATCAGCTGTTAAAAGGAACCTCTTCACATCTGTAGTTTTTAATAAAATATGTTATACATTGGGTTATTCTTTAAACTTATACTGTGATTTAACTGCTTCGTTTTTATCTTCATTCTATAATGAGAACATGCTACCAGGAAAGACAGTCACCTATGTCACTTGCCTAGCAAACCCCTTTTAGGTTCACCATTTTTCAATTCTTATTAGCCCAAACATCTTATCTTCACCCACTCTTGGTTTTGTTATAGTCTTTATTTGTCTTGCCTCTCCCATCTTTTTTATTTTTATTTTTATTTTCTTTCTTTCTTTTTCACTGTTGATTGACTTTCTCTTCTAACCTTAGGTACAACCTCTTTTACAACAGGCCGCATAGCTAAAAACACGATTTCTAGGTCCTTTAACTTGTACTTGTTAGTTCTCCTTTGTAGCTCTTTCTAAGGAAATATATTAATTTCTCCTCAGGCTATTTTCCCAGCAATTTTACCTACTCTCCAGCTACTCTTTGGCCTTCGTTCTTAACTTACGAGAGAGTTTTTCTAAACAAACAGCTTTTCTGAGACTCGCCCAATCCCACTCTGTTTGTCTACCCTATTCCCATTCCCACGCACCCCTGCATACTTATATATATATATATATATATATATATATATATATATATATATATATATATATAGCTAACTTCCCTTGCAAAACCCTCCCCTCATCCTCCCATTATCCAATAATCATTAATTCATGCACCATATACAAACACTCCTCCTCTTAACTCTAACACTAACCCTAACACTATTACCTCACACCCCTCCATAAACTGTCTCAACTAACATTATAATTAACATACTCTCACTTTACTACTCCATCTCCTCTTTAACTATAGTGTACTACTTCTTTCTGCTACTCTATCTTCTGTGAACTTTACTGATCACCCTCCCTATACCCTGAACTCTTCTTTCTATACTCTAATAACGGCATCCTCTCTTAACTCAATACTGACTGCACCCCTTATATACCTCTAAATAAACCCCACCCCACTTTAAACTATTTTTCACCTCTTTATCACCTAAAAGACGACCCTACAAAAACAACAGCATGCTACTATACTTCCTCTTACCTCCAATCCTATTTCTCCTCTCTGGGTTATCATCTTATCATACCATGCTACTACACCCTCTAACATCACCCACACTTACTCACACTGTGTCACCCTGCCATTCAACCCCACATTTTCCTGTCTCCCCCTCCCTATTTACTATATTTTGCATCCAGTTTCACAAACTAAAATACTTCAACCTCCTTTTTTCTTCTCCATAGGCTTAAATTCATTTATTACTTTGCTTTTTTTCACCAAACTAACTCTACTTCTTGCTTCCCTCTTACCAGATGGGGACATCCACCCCATTCCTGGCCCATCCCCCAATTGAACACTGACAACTCTTCCACATCCACTAGGCATCGATCCCTCTCCTCTCTACCAAAATACCTATCACTCTATTCCATAAACATTCAAAGCCTCCCCAACAAAATAACTGAATCCATGCATGGGTCTCCCAGCACTTTCCCCACATAGTAACCCTCTCTGAAACTTGGATAAAACCACATATTACAAACACTGAAATTCTACCTCTTGGATAGGAAACAACATCTTCTGGCAATATAGACTTGCTAGAGAAGGAGGAGATGTCACTGTCCTCTACTCAGAACACCCCATCTCTCCCAGATTTCTCCCCAGCTGAACTTATCTCTTACCTGTCACCTTAACCCACACAAACAACTGGTCATAGTGTCTGTCTATATACCCCCTGGCAACAACATTCCAATTCTTGAAAATATCTTATCCTGGATTTCTCAACATATATCCTATGAGACAATCATACTAGATGATGTTAATATTAATTGGAACAAACTCTCCCCAACTCCCCTAGTGCTACTATTAACCTGTTTGTCTTCAGTCAACTTATTTCTTCTCCCACTTGCATACATAAAAACTCTAGCTCCATACTTGATTGGATCTTAACTTCCAACCTCAATAAATATCACAATCACTCCACTTTACCAGACTCATTAAGTGATCACATCCCTGTTTCCATATTAAGACTCCCTTCTCAAACTCCTAAAACACACCTCTATAGAAATTGCTGTAACCTGTCCAAATTCAGTGCATAAACTTTCAAAATCCAACTCTCCATGATCAATTGGTCTCACCTCTACAACCTTTCTCTAAATGATGTTTTTCTTGAATTTAACAAAATCTTTCTAAACATACTAAATGCCATAGTTGCAATTAGGAAAGTTAGGATCAAACCTAATCCCACCCCCTGGTTTTCCAGAAATACCCCTTCCATCATGAAACTAAGAGACAACACTTGGAAACAATGAACTAAGTCAAAATCTCTCTCCATCCTCCTTAAATATAAAGAACTCAAGAACTTCACAAGAAAAAAAAAACGTATAATTCAGGACAAAACAAACTTTGATCAAGAAGCCCAATTCACCCAGTTTTCTAACCTAAAACAGTTCTGGCACACTATGAACAGTATACTATATCCTGGTAAACCCAGTACCCCAACCCCTTCCCTAATAATGCTAATCTAGAAACTGCCACTCTTCTAAACAACTACTTTATAGTCTCCATGATAAAACTGACCTCCCCAGAAAACAACCATAAACTACCTGTAACTTCCTCAACCACCCACCCCCAATCAGTCTTCTCCCTGAAACCTGTATCCACTGCCTATACCAAATCACTTCTACTAAACCTCTAACTTTTCTCACCCTCCTACCTACCCCCTACAACCAACCCCCACAATTTCTTAAACTTGCTGCCAGTTCTCTAGCTTATTCCATCTTAATCCTTATTAACCATTCTATCACAGAATCATCTATCCCTGGCATCTGGAAATCTTTCTACACAATCCCTCTGCACAAGGGAGGTGACTCTACCAAAACTACTAATTACCAACCAATAGTCATCCTCTCCCCTCACTCAAAAATTCTCAAGAAATGAATTCATAGGCAACGTCTTACCTATCTACTTCAAGAAAACCTCCTTACCCTCTCTCAGCATGGATTTAGACCTCACTATAGTACATTCACAGTCCTTCTATCTTTTACTCAGACTGCAGCCGAAGCAAGGGACAACAAAAAGCTTGCATCATGTGTTTTCCTTGTCCTCTCTAAAGCTTTTGATACCGTCTCCCACCCTGAACTACTCTGTAGACTATCCAAGCTTAACCTCTCCACTTCTACCATTCTCTGGTTCTCCAGCTACCTCAATAACAGACTAGAATCTGTCAGCTGTCTAACCTCCTACTCTCCATTCTTACCCATCCAAACAGGTGTCCCCAAAGGATCCATCCTTGCCTCCTCGTCTTTAACATTTTCAAAAACAATGTTCGCTCTGTCTGCACCTCATCATTACTAATCCAATACACTGATGATTCTACCCTAGTCACCCTCTCTGACAACCCCACCAACCTCCACTCTCTGACACAGACTACATTTAATGCTATTGAACACTGGTTTACTGATAAACAACTAATCCTTAACCCATATAAAACCAAACTCCTTCTTTTCCTCCCAAAAGCTTTATCCCATCTTAAAACCTCTTTCTGTCTCTATTGTCTAGATAACATTATGACTTATGCTGACACCACTACTAAACTGCTAGGAATTACAACTGACAATCAACTGAAATTTGATCACCAAAACTAGGGCTAATATATAGACACAGTAAATGCTTATCTAATTCCGCCAGGACCTCACTTGCCCAAACCTATGTTCTCCCCTGCCTTCTCTACACCTCCCCTATATTCACACATATCCAAGCTAATCTCTTAACCAAACTTGAACAAAGCTCAACCAAATAGTCAGATTTGCCTTTAATCTCCTCTACAAATCCCATCACTGCCTCATCCTACAAAAATTACAATGGCTCAATTTCTCACAAGTACTCCAACTTTCACAGCTACAAGTAGCTCACTCTCTTCTTTACAGACCTGCTAACTGTTCCTCCCTGTCCACCCTCCTTGCCCCTTACAAACCTGCACAGTCTCTCTGTAGTACTGACCAGGCACTATTTAACACCTGCAAGCCTAACAAAACTATAGGCAGATTACTCTACAAATGCTCCATATCACAAACTTGGAAAAACTCCCAACTAAAATATGACATCTCCAATCTTCTATCCTCTTAAAAAAGGAATTGAAAAACTACCTTGCCAGCTCTCTCTCCTGCAACTGATACCACCCCACCTAATCTCCCTGCTACCCCTTACAGCTACATCCCAACAGTCCCCTCCTTATATTATATATACTTATAATCTTTTGGATCTGTAGCTTCTGAACACTCAGCTTTTCTACCAACTATACCCCCTCCCCCTATTTTTTTAATTCTTTTTTTTTTTCAAACGTCTTTATTAAATGTACACATATGACAAAGGAAATCTTAGATTTATATAAACGAAAAACATACACAATTATATCACTTTATTTACAAACAATTTACATCACAAACACCATTGAAACAACTGTAGTTGTAAACATTATGCATCACTTATAAACCATCCAGTCATTGGCAATTAAGTATTATATAGCACATTTAAATCCTGCCTCTTAAACCTCATTCTTAATCTGCATATATTGTTTCCACAATTCCCATTTTTTTCCTATGTAGTTTGCTTCTTCCTTTTTCTAAAGATTCCAATTCCAGTTGTTTTATCACTGTTACTATATACACTACTTCTAGTAAAGTTGGTCTAGATTTCGATTTTCTAGTAATTTCTTTTTTGGCAGCCATCATAATTAGACTCAGCAAGGCTTTACTATGTCTAGGCAATTCCAATTCCAATTCTGTAGCATAACTAAAAAAAATTATCTCCCCAGTCAGCCCAATCTGCTGACCCAGCATCTCTGACAGAACAGTCTGCAGGGAATCCTAAAAGTCTGCCAGCTCATCACACTTCCAAAAAATATGTTCCCTGCTACCTCTTTCTTTTTTGTCATACCTCCAACATTTGCTATCCACCTGAGGAAATATTGTTTGGAGTCTACTTGGGGTATGAAAATACCTATGTAAACACATCCAGGCAAAGATCCTAAATCTTATAGACTTTGTTGTATATTTGGGAGATATACATATATCCTCCCATTGTCTTTTTGTGGATTGCTTATCCAATCTCTCTTCCCAATCCTTTCTAAGCTCCTCTGATTGATTCTTATAACTATCATGCAATATTTTATACACTTTACTAATTATCCATTTTTTAATGGCAGCTTTTGTTCTAGATTCTATTAAAAACTCTACCAGTGCTGGTCTTTCACTTAGGAGCCCCCTATGTCTTTTTCCTTGCCTATACTCTGATATCAATCCTTGATAGAAGTTGAAATCCCTCATAAGATCCTTCAAAGCTAGTTACGAAAACAAAATCACCACAGAAGCATTTTATAGTTCAAGAATCTCAATGGCAACACTCAGATCTGCTGTGAGTTACAGCACAATGGCACTAAATATACAGAACTAGCTGATATTGCCAAAATCTTGGGAAATAGATTCAGTGCTAACTTCACCCCCTACTCACCCCATAAAGGGCCCATCTCAATACCAGAAGACGACCAAGTCACGGTAATCACGGCTGCACAGGTAAAACCTGCACACTCCAAAGCCAAGAATACAGCATCCATGGGACCAGACAACATCCCGGGTTGTGTTCTGTATGAGCTACAAAACTAACTGGCACCCACACCTAAGTACCATGTTCAATCATAGCCTCACTTCATAATTTGTGCCTACTGAATGACACACAGCTATGCTTATCTCACTCCACAAGGGGGGATCCACCATGGACTCCGGGAACAACTGGCCTATTAGCCTTGCGAGCCTGATCTGCAAGGCCATGGAACATACCATCATTGGAACTTATAAACAAAGAAATGGGTAACCTTCAAACTCAGGAACCCATCCAGTTTGGGTTCGTGAAAGGCAGATCATTTCTCCTAAACCTGATTGACTTCTTTGAAGCAGTTCCCAGAGCTGTAGATGAGGGTAAAGCAGTTCACACAGCCTATCTAGACCTTGCCAAGGCATTCAACACCATCCCTCACTCTGGAATCATAGATAAACTCACTAAACTGGGCATAGCTCCCTATGTGACATGATGGGTTGTCAGCTGGCTCACTGACAGATGACTGCAAACTGGGAGCCATTATAGAATTGCCAAATGATGTGGACATTCTACAAAAGGACTTCACTGAGACAGATACCTGGTGTCAAAGCCATGGCATCAAACTCAATGCCAAAAAATACATAGTCATCCCCTTTGGGAAAAACCCTGTGCCCATGAACTACCACATAGGCGGTATTCCACTTAACACCAAAAGTGTGATAAGAGACTTAGGGACACAGATGGACAGTAGTCTCTTCTTTGATAACAACATCGCCACAGTGGTCAAGAAATTCTTCTATGTGGCACACCTCATCACAAAAGGTTTCTCATCCAGAAAAAAGGAGGTCATTGTTCCTCTCTACTCATCCCTCATTAGGCCTATTATAGAATACAACCCCCCCCCCATTTGGTATGTACCTCACAAGACATTTACAACAACTGGAAAGGCCACAGAAATACCTTACAAAGAGGATCGCCGGCCTCAAACAGATGCCCTATGCAGACCATCTCAAAAAATTCCAGCTCTGCTCTGTCACATGTCGCCTTCACAGAGGCGATCTCTGCCTAACATACAAAGCCATGTCAAACCCAGAGCTGTTGGACATGCTACATTTACAGAAATCCCTCTGATCCACATGATCCAGGGACCTAAACCCTGTCACCACAATAAACAAAACATGCTGGAGGGATAGGGTCCTGTCCCAGAGTCTCCCCATACTTTGGAACAGACTGCCCATTCAATTCAAGCAGAGCACCTCATTAGCTCTCTTTAAGAAAAAATCTTGACGATTGCATGGGAAATAGGACATTCACCCTGGGGACCACTTCTGTGCCTCTGCTTGACAGGGGCACAGGAAAATGATTTTTGGGTAGTGAAAGCAAGGGAATCTTTATGGCTAGACTTGTACAGGCCCTAGGGCTGAGAGCCTAGCACCTACCTATGAAACCTATGATAGGGAAAGCAATCTCTAACCTGCAGTCCAAATAAATTCATGTCCTCTTTCCATTCTATTACCTTTCCCTTTCTAGTTATTTGCTCACAATACCTTGGTTCCTTTGCCAGTTTTCTCCAATAAATTCCAGCCCCCTCTTGCCTATTATCTGTATCCCTGACCACTCCCCCCTCTTTTTAATCTCCCTGGCCCCCACCACTCCCCCTTATCCTTCACTCCACTCCTATCTAACTTCGACACCTCTCATTCAACTTCACACACTCTAACTAGATATAAATGCTATCTCCTGGTTACTCTCTCTCTGTCACATGTCGCCTCCACAGAGGCGACATGTGACTATTACTCTCCACTTTTACTTTTACACCACTAACAATTCCTCTAGTATGTTTCACCAATTATACCGCCATCATTTTATTGATACACTTCATTTATAAATAGCACAAGACTTTAACCTGTAATTGCTACAAGGCATTAATGTTGTTTTTTCATGTTTTTCTCTTATGTTTTTAAACTACTTATGCTTTTTTATTTTCTCATGTTTTTAGACATCTTAATGTTTTTAGACTCCTGATTTATCTTTGTTATTGTTTGTGACATATGTATAGTGTAACTGGCTATTGTTGTGGCAAATGTATACTGTTTCTTGGTTTCTTGGCATCATCATTCAAGGCATACTAAGAGTAGACTGGCTAAACAAAAAAGTAGGTGGTGTAGCTGTAATATTTAAACAGCATCTAAACATCCAGATCTTAAAATCATCAGCTCCACAAATAGGCAATGAAAATATAATATATTCCAACCTCAAAATAAACCAAAACAAAACAATCAACATAATTGGATGCTACTTCCCACCTGGCCAAAACATTCCTCCACTGGAAAACCTCCATAGCTGGTCAACCCACCATCTCCCCCAAGAGACTATCATTTTAGGTGATTTCAATATTGACTGGCAATCCTGTTCTGGCAACAATCCAATCCATCATGTACACCTTCATGGCTTCACCCAACTAGTCCAGTCACCAACCAGGATAAATGAAAACTCCAGCAAGCACACTACCCTGGATTAGATATTAGTCAGTAAGAGCCCCCAGTCATATATAACAGGCTGCTTATCAGATAGCCTCAGTGATCACTCTCCAACATTCCTACTCAAAAAATACCTATACCAAGCTAAACCTGTCATGTACCGTCAAATACGTAAAAAAACTAAACTTTAACTCACTAACATTCATCTCATCCCTTATAGAATGTAACTGGCATCCTCTAAAGTACCTCAGTCTAGATGACGCAGTTGAATTTTTTAATACTACTTTCCTGAACATCCTTAATTACCATGCCCCCATAAGAATTTCCAGAACTAAAGCATGACCCTCCCCATGGCTACAGAAAACCACTAAGTCAGAAATGAAAAACAGGGATAAAGCCTGGGAGCACTGGCGTAAAACCAAAACCCCCTCAACTTGACAGAAATTCCTAGAACTACGCAACAGAGTCAAAAAGCTAATAAAACAGGACAAATTCCAATACTACCAGTCTGCCCTAGACTCCTCACAACACAGCCCCAAACAATTCTGGTCCTCCATAAACTCCAACCTCCACCCAGGTAAAGTCAGTACCCCTCCTCCTAACATCCCTCACTCCTCAGAAAATATTGCTACCTCATTCAACACACACTTCACCCAAACCATACTATCACTAGCTAAACAACACAACCCCCCTCCCCTCCAACCCACACCTTCAACTAGTAATCTCCCCACTGCCTTCTCTTTTTCTCCTGTACCTACCTCCAACATAAAAAAACTCTTAACTAAACTTAAACCCACCAAATTAGCAGCAGACAACCACCCAAGTGATTACCTACAAATCGCAGCTGATGCTCTGGCCTACCCAGTATCCATCTTGATTAACCGATCTCTGTCATAAAGTTACGTTCCCACACTGTGGAAAGTATCACATATAATTCCCCTACACAAAGGTGGACCCTCTGCAGAACTAACCAATTACCACCCCATAGCTATTCTCTCTCCACTCTCCAAAATACTAGAAAGATACATACACTCTCAGGTCTCAGACTACCTCCTTACTAACAACCTCCTTTCCAGGACTCAGCATGGTTTTCGACCAAACCATAGCACCATCACTGCCTTACTCTACTTTACTAACACTATCCTTCAGCATAAAAACAATGGCTATCTCTCCTCTGCTACTTTCCTAGACCTGTCTAAAGCATTTGACATGATCCTACACAAACAACTTATCTCTGTCCTCAATAACCTATCCTTCTCACAATCAGTCACCAACTGGTTTCAGAGTTACCTGTCTGACCGCCAACAATCCATTGTAAGGCATAATGACATATCTCCCCAACTACCTGTCTCCATAGGGGTTCCCCAAGGGTCCATCCTTGGACCCCTACTCTTCTCTGTTTACACCAATAATCTAGCCTCTGCCACCAAACATGGCACACTCATACAATACGCAGATGACTCAACCATCATCTGCTCAGCCCAGTCCCTACCAAAACTGCAAAAAGTCACACAGGAAGCCTTTTCCTCTTTTGAAACATGGTTATCCGATGCCCAATTAATACTCAACCCAAACAAAACTAAATTACTCATCTTCCAACCCACCAAACATACTCAAATCAACTGTCACTTTAACATCAACTGAACACACCAAATTACTAGGAGTGGAAATAGACAATAAACTAAAATTTGACATTCACATATCCATGACCATAAAAAAGTCCACAAAATACTAGGAGCGTTATACAGAAATAAGCAATTTCTCACCAAAGCAGCAAAGATTTCAATAGCAAATTCCCACCTTATCTCCACCCTACTTTATGCCTCTCCAATATATACCAACCTAAGGCAATGTGATCTAAACAAGCTAGAGACCTGCTACAACAAAATTGTCAAATTCGCCACAGAGGCATCCTACCTTAGTCACCATTGTCTCTCACTTGCTGAACTGGGCTGGCTTGAACTCCCTCACCTCCTTCAGTGGTATCAACTCTCACTTGCCTACAAACTAGTAAACCATCCACTAAATGTCCCATCCCTCCAGAATCTACTCCGCCCCTATTGCACCATCGGACCACTAAGATCCAGCAACAAAAATCACTTGCAGAATACTAAGGCCAATAACTCTGCTGGTGAAGCACTATTCTCTTGTGCCATAGCCAAATTATGGAACTCGCTCCCACATCAATGCAGTTATCTGCTCTCCCACATCAATGCAGTTGCCCAGAGAAGCCAAACCAAGACCTTAACAGTACATATTCTACACAGCCACAGACCCCTGTGACTGAAGAATGTCACCCATGTAAACAGACACAGGTGAGCAGGTAGTGCAATATATAATGGTTCCAATGCATGCCTTCAACAGGGAAAAGTGTCACTGGCCACATGTTTGCCTATATAACTGCAACCAGCCACATATGGCCATACTGGTGACTGTACACACATAACAGGGATATTAACAGGTGCCCTACCCCTAAAACAGTACATACAATAACAGTACCAAGCAATATCACTCTGCAGGCCACACATGCTGTCCAACACAAGCCCACTTTGCACACTCCACAAATACAGTGTCTGCAACCACATATTCAGCAGATGTAATCTGCAGCGCATGCAATAAGTACTGCGAGCTATAGTATGCAACAGTTGATAGGTAGGGGTTGTAATCTCACAAAAGTCAGCTCCAATTGTGTATGTGTGTGTAAACATATCCACTTGCAGCACAACAGACATGACCTCATGGGCTATCTCCATGCAATAGCTATGCAATTTTGGCCCTGTAACTAGCTGCTGCCCTCTAAATTGTCCTCCTCTACATGGCTTTTTGATGTCATCCACCTTAAGAGTGCTGGCTAACAATCTAATGTCAGATAAGCTCTGTGGGGCATGTGATAAGTGCTGCAAGCTGTAGTGTGTATCAGTAGATATGTAGGGGCTCTAATCTCACAGCAGCCAACTCAGTGTGTGTGCATATCCATACCGCATAGATATGATAACCTTTATGACATACAGATGAGTAGGGTTTTGCATTATTTTATTGACTGTGGATGATGTGCCCTCCCAAATGAATGACCACAACATGGCCTGCTTATATCAACAAGCATTATATGTCCTACATGGATAGTACTAGCAGACATGAGGCGTGGTGTCTGCATCTGGTATTGTCCTATGTACTGTGCACCACTACATAAGTAAGTTTTCCACTTTGCATGCAGCCAACATGCATTATGTCTGCACTTTGTCATGTCCTGTATGCATTGAGTGTAAGTGCTGCTAGCCTGAATGTTTCCATATGTGTGTGTCAGGCTGTGACAGCATTGTACATCATGTCACAGAGCAATAGAAGAAGTGCATGTCACTAGCATGATGGCCATACCACCGTCACAATTGGAGACATCACTACCCCTCATCACAGGAACAGCACATATTGCCCAAGTCCACAGGAGATGCAGCCACACCCCCAGTGCTGAGATGACATCCACCCAGCCAGTCATACAGATGTCATGTACGGAAGTGCACTGAGGTGCTCTCTGTACCATACCAGTATAGAGGGTCTGTGTTAAGGGTGTGTTACATCTCCTCACAAATGTCACAAACAAGCATGTACTACTAACATCACATAGTGGCTTAATGTCCTTAGAGTGACTGATCCATCTACTATGCTTCCTAGAGATACACAGCATATACAATCAAGTGGGATCACACCTTGTCCTGTATGCATGGCACAGATTACCTATGTGTACACTGAATAGCACATGCAACACTGACACGCATTGCAGATGAACAGTGGTGAGCACATACTGATGATGTGATAGGACCCTTTGAAGGGCCATACTGTCATCTGCATGTTCCAAATCAGTTTGGAAAGTATATCAGCAAATGGACATTGTAGTCAGACAGTGGCATGTTGAGGGAGGAGTATATGGAGGGTATAGGTATGTCACCTACCAGTGCCTGTGATCACAGCTATGCCATATGAATCCTGCCATACCACTGTACAGACATGTTGATGTGTGCCACATGAGCTATACACCTGTGTGGTCAGGTCTGTGTGACTACCTGTCACCACTGCGTTTATGAATATGTAGGGACTGCCGTGCTACTAACCAGGGACATAGGTATCCCCGATGGAAAGGATAGTGCATATGTATTTGACTGGGGTTTATGGCCATTACTATGTCACCAGGCATGTATTTGAAATGCTGTCATGAAGGACACTGACATAATACAATGACTGTATGAGTGCTAAGTAGTAGCAGGCAGCAGCCAACATTGTTACTGTGGAGACATGCAGTTCAAGCAGTAGAGGACCTGGACTGTGCCCTGTTGAGCAATGCTGCTTACAAAACAGCTATCGCAGTCAGATGTCCCTATGTTGCATATGAATGCCATTAGTGGGCCACATAGTGACTCCCACATTGACAGTAACGTGGATACCTAAGTGGGTGCTTTGCACATGTTGCCTGAATGGATGGTACAGTGAGATAGCTTGGCTCAGTATGGGTGTTGTACAGCCTGATGTACCCCCACCTATGTCCCTGCTGACTGCCACGACACAGTTTACGGCAATAGTAGGGCAGCAGAGCATGCTGCCAAATGTGTACGCCATGTACAGACTGGTATGTCAGATGGTGTATACGCAAATGTTTGAGATTCAAACCCTGGGAACCTAACATCTGGACACAGGATATTTATAGATATGTCAACTTCATCACCACCCCTTTTAGATATATGTTCAGAGAGTCCAGGTGGCACGTATAAAGGGTAGCAGACTTTATCACAAAGTATGAATGCATGATTATGCAAATTGACCCCATTGTCCCTGTTACACTATTACAGACATATGCACCTAGGGAGCCATGCATGTAAACTGCCTTATCTTGCTGACATCATATTTCTGCTGTGCTGCCATGCCATCCTGTGCCACTGTATTGCTGTGATGTGTCCATAGTTTATTCCTTCAGATTCCCAGAATAGAAATATACACAGGTCCATGAGACTCATGTCATCCTGTAACACTACCACCAGTACAACATCATACAGCATAAGATACACAAAGTTTGGTGCTTAGCCATGACACATGCCAGCATACTGTATCTGTTGTGTACCACAACAAGTGGCAGGGCAAAACAATACTGCATTGCACACATACATGTCAAGTAATGTAGTCACCTTGTGCATCAGAAACATAGCTTCATTTCCCTGCATTGATGGCAAAGATGACAGAGATGTGGCACAGGTATCATCACATGCACAGGGTGTGGTGTGAAGCTGCTGGAGGCCTAGGCTGTGCCAAACAGTTGACAACATGTGTGTGAGTCAGGAAGGGGTGGGGGTTAGAGAGGCCATGAAGAGGGTCTGCGTGTATCTGTAGGTGACCTGCATGTGACAGTGGTGTTTGAGAGTGTGCATGTACATAGTCAAGCCCAGTGCTAGCTCTACATGTGTGTATGTCAGACAGCTGTGGACTGTATATGGTAGAGTGGACAGTATACCATCTCTGGCCATGAACATGGGAACTGGCTCTGCTAGGAGTTGCATTGGCACCACCATACCCAAGGTCAGATATGGTGCTAGTACCTGATGGTGACAGCTGTTTCCTGAGTCTGTGTCTCCCATGGGACCACCCAGGACCATGTGCCCATGGCCTGTCATGTCGTGACATGGACAGCAAACTTCTCTCTGTAGTGCTGGAGGTACTTCCACTACAGGAGAGTAACTGCACACTACCATGTGGACTCTCAGCAGTTAGTGCTGCTGACCTACATCCATGGATCTGGTGCCCAATCTGGACAGAACTTCCAGCACAGACAATGTGCAGCCTAAGATGGACACAGTCTCCACCCACTATCTGTCCACTGCATCAGTGAACTGATGCAGGGTATTCTCAATGTGGTGGAGGAAGTCATGGATGTCAGACTGTGCTGCATCCATAACCCTAAGCAAACATCTGGTGTTCCATTCAGAATATGCCTGTGCCTCCATGATTGCCTAAAACATACTTAAAGTGACTCGAGTTGTGACAGTAGCAAAAGATTGTGGACAGACAGCAGGCCTCCTACAGACACTCCTGTCAAACCACCTGTGTGGGACATTGCTAGCTCTCTGTCTATGGCCAGGGTTTACACTCACTGGAGCCATAGTTGTCACACTTCCCTGTTCAATTTGTCCGCCCACTGACTATCTAATATCTGTGGACTCTTGGGACTGGGTATGCGTGGGCATATTGACTGTGTGCGGAGATTATGTCAACTTCTAAGATGGATTCAGCCACCAACAACCCCATCTGTGCCTCACTATGGCAATCATCATCATCATTAGAGTCCGATGAGACACTGACATCAGGTTGTGAGGGGGCAGACTCTAACTCCCCCCAGTCACCTGTGAAAACCAAGACAAAAGCAGTACATTACTACCTGGACATTTATATATGGTAATCCCCACAGACTCATACAAATGAGGATCCACAACTGCATTAACAGTCTCACATCTTTTCATCTCTGCTCCCATGTACAACAGACAACCTCACAACAACATACACATATGAGTCAAAGCCTTTATAACATGCACATCAGCTACATCCAGTTAAAGTTGCCAGTACAATTTACCTGTAAGGTATGCAATATGACACTATATGTGATAGAACTGCACATTAAACCCAGTGCACCTGTCTTAATGATATTCCAGTACTAGTGTCACTGCCTCAGGTATGTAACATCTTCCTTTTGTGTTTGAACAGGCATCTTGGATTACTTGCCTCATGTATACCAGGCTACGTAGTAACTCATAACTAAAAGTGCAAACATGTTAGTGTTCTTACAGATACACACCTGTGATCACACAGTCTATGAAGTGTAGTCAACTGTTCCAGAATGGTACATAGAAATATTCTAATCTGGCTAAACACAACATTTGCACATAGTGAAATATGGCAGCCCTTAACTTTCAAAGGGTATATATGATCCATAAAACAACAGTATAATGCTTACCAGGTACAGGACCATGGGCTTGGGCAACTCCTGACAGACCATCATATGTTGCAGCAATACAGGGTAATATGTGCATATATCCACTAGTACAGTAGCCACTGCTACTGGCTGTATTGCTGTGATTCAGCGTATGCATGCAAAACTGAGCTTAAATTCCCCCCCCCCCCTTAACACAGATAGACCTGACACCCATGTACAGGTATGTACAGCCTGCCACAATGACTGATAAAGTATTAAAATGGTGGGCACAGTAAGCTTACCTGGACACTCCTCTACTGGAGGCACTGTGGCACCCACCTCCATGATGTATGGTGTGATGGATGACTGGGAGCTGTTGTGTGTTCCTAGGTTCAACAGGAATTCCTCTGTGGCAGACAGTGGTTGTACCACTGCAGGCCCTCCACCAGTGGCAGCATGATCCCTGGCAACATCAGCTGCCCTTCATTATGCAGAATTCACCATATCTGTGGCTCTGTGTCGCACCTGCTTATAGGTCCTGTCCTGCTGGCCAATCTGATTGACACCTTGCACAAGGTCTGCCCATGCTGCCTGTTGTTCACAATTATGCCTCCCCCTGGACAACAACATCTGATGATGCTGCCTTAATGCATCCTCTATTACCTCCTTCTCTGCATCAGAGAAAGGGGCATGTCATCTGAGATACATGGTTTCTGAAAGACAACAAAAGAGAAACACATTACAGGACCAGATATGTGGATGTACACTATGTACAGATTCAGCACGCCCATAATGGCCTGCACTACCCACTGCTCCCTCACACATCATACCCCACAGTCTGGCAACAGACTAAGTGTGTAGATCCCAGCAAGATATTAGCACTATGGGACTATGAACTTGTGTGCCATGACAGATTCTGCTGTATGTTCCTACACCCAACACTGCAGTGTACTGTAGTGTGTCCCCTACAGGCAACCTCCCATTACTATGTCATGTGCCACAATGACAGAAAGTAATGTAAACCTGCTGTAGAATATGTTCCCTGTAGGCATTGTACCTCTCCACTATACAGATGTTTCCAGAATGTCAAGATGTCTGTATCATACTTTTGGTAATTTTCACACAACATTGTGGATTTTTGAAAAAAGGTTGGCCAATCATTGATGGTTGATGTCAGAAAATAAAGACAGACATCTGAGTTTAAGACATCATACCCTTCAGAACACAAGAAAAAATATCACGAAGCAAATACCAGTAGAATCCACTTACTATTGTTTATTAAAAACAATAAAATATATCAAACAATGCAATCTCTCTAGAACCTTTCCTTTGCAGAGTATACCATTTTCCTCAAATCACCTCATTTTATACATCTACCAATAAATCAATTATTCAATTTAATAATTAAAAACTTAATTAGGTACTTTACAGCATACATTTCCAGTTGCATTCTCTATTCATGCCCCCAGGAATCAAAGTTCCATATTTTAAATCAAAGTAGTTTCTTTTCTCCACAGTTGTTATTTTACATTAGTAATATCAATACCATCATTTGTAATTTGTTCCAAAACTGTAGCTGTTAAAACCTATCGGATTACTATTATGTGCTTCCTTAAAATGTACTGCAACTGGATGTTCATCTCTTCCTTTATCTACATCTCTAATGTGTTCCCTTAACCTGGTTGCAAAACTTCTTTCAGAACACAGTTATGCTACTGTAATATCTGTTATTCTATTCACTTTCTTACTTTGTACAAGCAATGGTTACAGTGTCCCTAATTTTGGGCCTTTGTCCCTCAATTAATTATGGCTTTGTTAAGATTTATTGCTGTAACAGGTTGACAGCTATGTTAGGCATAGCTCTCAACCAGACAGGGAACGTCAACAGAATCGTGGACTTAGCCATAGTACATCAGGAACAATCACGGAGACTTTTACATCTTAGAACTATTTATGTGAGACATTAACAGGATGAGAGGAGATGAATTAGTGTACATTGTCTGACGTTACAGGAGTATACAACCATTCTTATTGTCACTATGTGTGTAATTCACTAGCATTCCTACAACAGTCAACCATTGTAGGAGGGAATAAGAGGGACAGAGCTAAGATGTGACTGGAAATCAGGGACATTTGAGGGGCATGCCTGTAGGTGTAGGACAGCTAAGTATTACTGACATGTCATTACCATAGGTCTAAAACAGGTTTACTGCTGTAATCCCTATTCCCCATACCTCCCCCCTCCCCCATCTGTATCTTGTTATACGGAGAAATAAACAACATACCTGGTGGAGTGCAGTACTTCTTTGTTTAACTTTGCTTCTGGTAATATTGTGAAAATACACACTGTCTGAGGTAAATCTCATACAGACTTGTTCCCCATAACCGGTTGCTTGCCTTTTTAAGGTACTACTTATTAGCAGGTACTTGTCTCTGCACCAGTCTGTGGCTCTGATATGGTAATTGCAGCCAAAACAGCTGAATTGCACTATAATTTGCCAATGACATACCACCACAGCATATATATATATATATATATATATATATATATATATATATATATATATATGTATATATATATATATATATATATATATGTATATATATATATATATATATATATATATATATATATATATATATATGGCCTTCATGTAGACCTGGGCCTCCTTCTTAGGTGTTAAGATGGACATTACTAAGGTGTGGAGGCTACAGCATCACAGAGGGTAGGCACCATAACTGTCAACTCTAGAGATTTATGCAGTATGTCAACAGTTTTGCCACATATGCAGGGTCAGTGTCGCATAACATTGTGGTCATCTGGCAATTCACTGGCAAACATTGTGTGGTTGATGTGAGTAATAGAAGACACACATTTGAGTATCAGACTTCATACCCCTCAGGATATTCATGCTAAAGCAAAAGCTGTTATTCTCTCAACTCACTATCTATGTAGGAGCAAACTGTGAAACATGTCACAATCTCTGGACCTTTGTCCCTCCCCATTAAGTATGGCTGTATCCAGACTCCTTGTGCTAGGGGGTTGGGAGGTGTGGTAGTTCTGTAGTAGCTACCTTTACATACAGGTGTGTGTGCTACTAGTGCACATAAGGGGGAAGTGTGAACACTTTGGAGGACAACAAGCTGTACATGTAACTGTGCCAGCTGTGTCAGCTCTGTCATTACTACAGAGCCAAGGTAAGGGTACTCTTTACAGTTCAATCAAGGCATGTGATTAAGGTGCATCTGTTATGCAACAGTGCCAGTAACAGAGTAGTAGGTGACATATAGTTATGCTATATGGATATGTGCAGTGCATCCCTAACTGAAGGTGACTGACTTGCAAAACTGGATCATAGTTCATTAATTAGCAGTAACCTGTGTTCATAGGTTCATGGGTTGGTACTAGGCTATCAGCCTTAGGGCCTATACAAGCCTAGCCATAACAATTCCCTGGCTATTTCTTCCCACATTATTTACTTTCCTGGACTCCTGTCTGAAATGTGTGGATAAAGATTCCATGACTCAGTCTTTAATTGCTGTCTTCACAATAATGTAATTGAACTGCAACACAAGACTGGATTTGAACCCAGGACTGTGAGTGGCAAAATGTACTGCATGCAAAGCATTTAAGCGACTGAGCTATTGAGTCACTGCTACAGCTGGTCTGTTTGCAAGGTATATGTACAGGCTTGCAGGCTGTGACACACATTGTCTGCATCAATCAGTATGCGCATGGCTTTCTATGGCTGTATTTCTGCAGCAGGTCCAAGTTGAACATGTTCTTTGGCATTGATGCCTTAGCAAGTGTGTTTCTAAATGTTGCTGATACAAAGGCACATTTACTTGCTATCACAGGCCTCACTTACATCCATTTTTATGTCTTTAGATGTCGACTGGTGTATTATTTCACCAGAGTCCAAGGTACACTCCCATTTTTCCCATTAATTTTTAATTCCAGTTTGCATGGTGCGGCACAGCACACAGCTCTGCTGAGACACTCCCAATGACTGTAAGTGGCAATCACTATGTCTTGATGAAACATCTGCTTTAATTAAGATCTGTGTGTTGTGGCAGGTTAATGCAGTGAGCTGCAAGTGTGATGGGCTTGGGTTCAAAACATGGCAGAGGTGTTTATTTTGTACATGTGTCTTACAATGTTATAAACACATATACTCATTATAACTCTATTTTGCTGAGCTACACAAAGCTGTGTGATGCAGCTCACCACTCAGCTCCTCACTAAAAAAAATATAAAGAAAAAAAAAAGGGGGAGATAGGAAAGTGGTGAAATGGGGGCAAGCAGGGGGCAAATCATAGCGAAAGGGAGGTACGGATGTGCAGGAAGGGTGTAGGAAAGAACCAAAGCTATCCATTTCTTGTACAGCAACATCAATGCACTTTGACAGATTTTGTAGATGAATTTGAACTCTCAAACCCCAGGGAGAGAGCTGCGGACAACATAACTGCATTGTCAAGCCAATTGGACCAAATGACTTGTGTCCAGTGGAAATGTGTGTGAAATAGATAACTATGTATTGGACAATATATATTTTTTTTTTGGGACAGGTGTCCATTTTTTTTAATTAAGGTAAGAGTGGAATGTTGGGGAAGGTGCATAGGTATATGTGGGGAGGTACGTTTGGTAGGAGAAGATGCATTTGCAGACAGACAAGACAGCAGACCGGGGTGGTGTGCGACACATGAGGTGGGTGAACACCTTCAATGGGGAGGGTGTTGTGGAATCCAAGTTGAAAATACCTCCAAACGGCAGCAGCATGACTTACGTCCTGACCCATGGGACTGTTGACATTGCTCCTTCACTGCCCCAAATGTGGCTGTGCTGGAGGCTGAGCACCAGGGCAAGGCTGACCCACCAGGGTGGCCAGCATGCTCTCAATCTGGTGCAGGTAATGTTCATAGCTGCGATGAAAAATCTTGCATGCCATAATCAGCAGTTGATCCTGGGTGACAATGGCCCCTCCTCCACTGATCCCGTGGGAGGCGGGGCCCCCACCCCCTGAGGCAGTCCCATCCAACGCAGCAGGTGGTGCAGGGGCAGAGGAGGGGGCACCAATGGTCTGGGTCCCAGACATACCAGGACCCGCTGCCATGACCATTTGAGGCAAGGTAGGAGGATTAGCCAGAACCAGCCTACCCTGAAGTGCTGTGGTGATCAGAGATATAACAGTAAGTATAAGTTAGTTGTGAACAAATTATTGTTAGTAATAACAGCATGGCAGAACATTGGAAATAACCCAGTTACACATCAATGCATATTATGTGAAACACAACAATAAATAACAGAACAGTCAGTATGTTAACAGCATGCCAGTAACAGGAAGGCTACAAAGCCAAAGGAGGTGGAGTTTCAATATTTATCAAAGACATACACACTTCAAGGCTGGTCAAATGGTATGAAGCACAGGAGATACTCCAAGTGCAGTTAACTGTTGACAAAACACCTATTCAAATCATAGCTAGCTACAGACCATGACTCAGGATGCCCACTCCACATATCTGGACTTACTTGAATCCATCATGATTCAACCCTCTACCCTGTTCCTGGGTGACTTTAGCTACCTAACCATGGACTGGAAAACCTGTTCCAGCCCAAACATGAACTGCCAGAGATTCCTTGACTTTGTCAATGCCAATGCATTGGATCAGCTGGTATACACCCTTACGAGAGGTGAAAATATCCTGGACCTGGTCCTAACCAACATGAGTAGCCACTGTAGCACCCCTACAGTGTCATCCTCCTTGGTAAGATCCGTCCATAAAGCGATCACTTTTGAAGTAACCATCTCCCCTGACCCCCCCCCCCCTTGTCAGGGTGAAACAAAAAAGCTTTTCCAAAGCTGACTACAGTCTCCTCAAAGCAGGTATAAGCAGCTTCACAGCTACTGTACCGTCAGTTAGAACTAGCAATAATGTCCAAGCCTACATTAAAAAACTATATGAGCACTTACATAGCTGTATGGACTCAGTAATGGACCAAATCATCTTCTTCAAAGAAGAGTAAACCTGTCTGGTGGACAGTAGCAATCAACAAACTGTATAATAAAAGGAAAAAAAATTGCTGTCCAGGACCAAGAAGGAGCAGGTGCCAAGTTGGAAACAATGTCTCCTTTGTCAAGCAAGCAAATAAGGTCATCGGTGAAATCCTGTAAGGCTAACTTTGAGTCCAAATTTTCCACATCCACTAAGAACAATCACAAGGCCTTCTTCACATATTTCTGCATTCTCAAAGGTAACACCCAATCTGCTCTGAACTGGTGGTGAATAACACCAAATACACAAATGGCATAGATATAGCCAACCTGCTGGCAGACAGGTTCAGTGAAAACTTCACCCCCCTGTCCCCCCCATCAGTAAACCAGGACATCCTTAGCATCTGCCTCCCACCCCACATCACCAGGGAGCAGGTCTTTAATGCCCTCTCAAAGGCAAAAAATACAGTCTCCATGGGACTTGATAACATCTCTGGCTGTATCCTACATGAACTCAGGCATGAGCTGTCAGCTCCATTAGGCACCCTATTCAACCAATGTCTGAGCACTGGCTTCATCCTAGCTGAATGGAGGACAGCCACTGTCATCTCTCTGCACAAAGGTGGAGTGTCCACTGACCCAGGCAGTTATAGAGCCATCAGCCTAACTAGCCTGATCTGCAAATCATGGAATGCATTATCATGGACCTTATAAACAAGGACATTGGTAACCTCTAAATGCTTGATCCCACACAGTTTGGTTTTGTCAAAGGGAGATCATGTCTGTTAAATGTGGTCGACTTCTTTGAAACAGTCACCAAAGCCATGGACAAGGGGAAGATAGTGCAAACCACCTACTGTGACCTAGCCAAAGCCTTCAACACTATTCCCCACTTGGTCATAATAGATAAACTCTCCCAGCTAGGCATCAAACCATGTTACCAGATGGGTAATTAACTG
Source organism: Protopterus annectens (assembly GCF_019279795.1). NCBI lineage: Eukaryota > Metazoa > Chordata > Ceratodontiformes > Protopteridae > Protopterus > Protopterus annectens. The sequence continues at coordinate 22,678,012 of NC_056729.1, read as the reverse complement.
GCTCACTGATAGATCCCACTCAAAGTAGGAAAAAACACCTCTAGTAGTAGACCCGTAATGAGCAGTGTACCCCAAGGATTGGTCTTGGGGCCTCTACTGTTTGGGATATCATTTTCTGAGGTGCAAGTCAAAAGCAGTGGTCTGTGGCTGACCAAGTTAGCAGATGACTGCAAGTTGGGTGCTGTCTTAAATTCCCCTAGTGATGTGAACAGCCTCCAAGTGTGCCTTACCCAAACTAATGACTGGTGCCAAAAGCATGACCTCAAACTGAATGTCAAGAAATGCATCATTAGCCCCTTTGGGGAAAATGGCATCCCCACTATTTGTCACATTAATAACAACATACTAAGCACGCAGTCAGTAGTGAGGGACTTGGGCACCTAGGTTGATAGCAACCTGACTTTTGACCACCACATTGCCACTGTTGTATTGAAGGCTTTCTACATGGCCCACCTCATGAATAAGGGTATTTCATCCAGGAACAATGAGGTTATAACATGTCTGTACTCCTCCCTTATCAAACCCATTATCAAGTACAATGTCCTCTTTGACATGTACCTTGCCAGGCACATGCAGCAGCTGGCAAGACCACAAAGGTTCCCGACCAGGAAAATCCAGGATCAGAAACATGTATCCTATACAGATAGACTAAAACCCCTGTCTCTCTATTTAGTCTAATACAGACTGCTCAGAGGTGACCTGTATCTGGCATACAAGGCCATCTCAGACTCAGCCTTGATGGAGCTGCTGCACATCCATAAGTCAAACTCCACTCATGCAACTCGCACCCAAGGCCTTATCCTGGTCTGTGACATTAATACAACTTGTTGGCAGGATAGGTTTGTGTCCCAAAGACTCCCCCATCTTTGGAATAGACTCCCTCTTCACATCAAGCAAAGTACCTCTCTAGCCCTCTTTAAGAGGAACCTGGACGACTGGATGGGAAGCAGAAAATATACCCCTGGGATCCCACCTGTGTCCCTGCTGGACAATGGAAACAGGTGCTGACTTTTAGGGATCATGGGTGAAATTCTTGGCTAGGCTTATAAGGGCCTCTGGGCCAATAGCCTAGTATCATCCTATGAACATATGAAGTTACAGCATAATGCCAACAAAATAGGTAATTTAACAAGATATGTTAATATGCAGCCATTATAATACATAATAATAAAACACATGTCCCAAAATGCAGTTAATGTAACAACATATGTTAATAGTAAACCATAACCAATGAATAGCAATAAGAAGTAAGTGAAGATAAGGGGTGGGGAGAGAGAGAGAAATACAGTCCATTAGTAAGACTGCATGTTATTTCTTTGACAACAGTACAATTATCTACTCTACAGGGTCTGTATTTTGTTTATGTGTACAGTGACTACAAGTGTCTTATAGCTAATGTAGCATGTACATACCTCTCAGGCTATTTGCATGGGTCACTATGGGCCAAGCAGTAACAACTGTGGGTACACAGAACACTTGCACATCAAGTGGACCTATATAACTACCAAGATGTTCTGTGAACTGATTTGGTGACACTTTGCAATCTAGGTAATCATTTCCATGGTAATCCTGTGATAGACGGATTATGCACTATTAATTGCATAACGTGAAATCGTGACACTTCAGAGATATGTATGTGTACAGTACAGGCACTAAACCGCTGTCATGCCTTGGTTGGCAGGCATGGGAATAGAACTCAATAGCAGTGACTGCAGGGGACATCTACATAGAAGTATTAATTGACTGCAGCAACTTTTACCAGACACTCTAGACATGCAGCCTTATTGGGATTACATATTTTATTTCTGACTGAACATTGCTGATGAACACATTCTTGCTAAAGATTTTAACAGTCTGTGACATCTAAACAAACAATTATCTGCTCATAATATGGACTACCTCACCTATTTACCTGTAGTTCCTGCCGAGTGAGAAACTGTGAGCATTATGTGACAGCTACTGTAATATTTACTGCTACATACCACTAGATTTGAACCCTGGACTGTCTGTGGGAAAATGTACTGTACACAAAGCATTTAACAAACTGAGCTAGTGAGTGACTCCTGACTACTACCTGACTGATATTTGCCTAGAGCTCACCTGGAACAAAAAAATGGCCTGGTAGTATTACTACAGTGTTATGCTAGACTGCAGTGACAGTAGAATGCACATGCATGAAATATAAACATAATGCAGATAGCACAGGTAAGTTAGATTTCAGTATCATATCTATGAAGTCAACAAACAATATCAGCTCATGGAGTGGGCTACCTCACCCATATATCTTTATTACCTGATGTCTGTGGATGACAGAGCATTATGTGACCAATACTAGCCTAGAAATAGCCTTGAACAGTACTTATATGAGTTAACCAATACAATTTGCAGCCATTAGATTTGCATTCTACAGCTATTACAGTTATATACTTTTCTGCAACTCCTTACCTTACAGCCTCAATGCATACAGCTCTACTGCAAAGGTTACAACAACACAATTCTGATGTACGTAATTTTCTTTGGTGTTATTGGTATTGTTTCATATTTTTATTGTACTACAGTTGATTGTTTGTGTCTTTCGGCTTTTCCCAGTTAGGGGTCGCCACAGCGGAACTCCGGTCCACTAATGATTGTCAGTTGATTTTTACGTACCGGCTTGCCAGGCCTGACGCACAACCTTCAATGAAGGTACGCCCATTCACGCATGTCTCCACGCAGAAGACACTCTAGCTGAGAATCGAACCGAACAGCGTCTTACTGTGAGACGACAATGCTACCATATTATTCATTTATTGCAATACAGCTCTAATTCCACATTTATTGCATTAGAAACTTTATTTTATACACTTTAATGCAGTTATTGGTATTGTTTCATGTTTTATTGCACTACAGTTGGCGTTATTCATTTATTACACTACAGCTCTTAAGTCCACATTTATTGTCCTACAAACTTTACTGTATATAATTTATTGCAGTTGATGCTTTACTCCTTCTTGCCTATTTCACTACAGTTAGCATAATACATCCATTCTTACCACACGTATGGCGCAATCTGGCCAAGCGCCCGGCACACGACTCAACATTGCGAGCCCTCTCAGCTGCAGCTGTTGGGAGAGAATCACACCATTATTCATACCAGTTTTGCAGATATTCAGATTACGGATTGGTAAAAGAGAGAAAAAAGTACTTACATACTTGTGGAACATTCCCTGCCCTCACTTCTTGAACCCAGGTATCCAATAGTCCGTTCTTCCATCTTTTCAGGTCATCATGGTGGTGACAACACTGCTTGCCTGTGCAGGAGATACCAGTAACACTGCTGAGTTCTCTGGCCAGCCAGTCTTAGGCCTCTGTCTTACACTGTGAGGCCTGGAAACAACCCTGCAGCAGCCTGTCATCATGGTTTTTCACGAGGAGTCCAACCATGACCCTGGACTCCAGAATGCCTCAACGCTGTGCCCAAAAGCATGCACCTTCACCACCACCAACCATATTATACCTTCAATTGACATAACTCCAATTAATTCTGCTGTATTCCTGCCTATTGGGCTTAATATAGTGTGTTTTACCACCCTTACACGTCATTGGGCAACATTCAAAAAAGCTCCATGTCCCTTAGCAATGTACAAACCAATGCAGCTGAGCTGAGATTTGCAAAAACTGGCAGAACCATAGTCTTAGCAGAGCTTAGCACCACACAAACCAGCCAAGCAGAGCTGAGCAGCACACAAACATTGGCAGCAGTTACCATGTTTATGCAGTGCTTAGCAAGTCTAAGCACAGTTGAGCCCGGCTTAGCAGAGCACAGAGGGCCCATATTTTAAAACTGTCTGCATAATATGTATATCAAAATTAAATACATATTTACCCAGTGAAAATTCCAGCAGCTGGCATATGTAGTCTGCCTCTATAAGGTGTTTCTTATGAGGTCAATTACTACTGGGATGACCAGGAGAGTTGCACACCCAACAGGAAATAACCTCATCATACCTCCCAACCACTTAGAAAAAGAAATCTGAACAAAGTCACAAATGATGGTGGGACAAAGGTTGAAAATTATAGACACTTTTTAAATATTGCTCTTATAAACATAGAAAGCTGATGGAATAACAAGAATTGCATTAGGATGTCAATTGTCTGCCATTATTTTCTAACATCAGTCCTCGATGATTTGCTACAGATTTGCCAGAAAAAACACAATTGTATGAGAAATAGACCAAAAAATGACACACAAATCTAGACATTCTGTGAAAATCTCTCAACTGTCTTCTGAAAAATCACTACAAGACTTCCTGCTCCCCAAACAGACATTCATTCTTACCTAGGAAACTGCTGTTCCCTCTTGTTTCCTCCTTACCCAAGTGAATGTCAGACTTCATCCATTTCCTTTTTGTATTACTCTGTATTTTATGTGGACTCTGCTGTTGTGATCTGCTCATCTCCTTTTGGGTCTTGTGTTAGTCCTGCCACTTTATGGACAGTGATTAATTACCTGTCCGTTCCCACTTTGAAAACACTGTCTGATCTTGCATTGGTGTTAAACATTTAGATAGCTTTTTCTCTGTATTAGTCTCTTCATTGCTCCCATTGACTTAAGTTGCTTGAGTGATTTCCCACTGCATGCTTCTCAATTCACTGAATTACTGTCCTGCTGTTATGATTGAAAGGTTCCCCACATTAGATCACCCTTGTTCTTCCCAATCCCCTTTGTACACTACTTTTGTGGTCCTGGGAGACTGCTAAGTTTCTGAGCTATCCATGTATTTCCTCAAGGGATATCCCAGTCAAGAGGTCTCCCTTGACATGATGTTTAAGATGGCAGAGTAAAACCGTTTTGCAGCCACACCTTCTTTCCACATTGATATGTACCACAACTGGAAAGAACTGATCTTTGTTTTGGCAAACCTCTGTAGGGTAGTCCTTTTCCAGCCTAACATTCATTCCATTACAAGTCAGACTTCTGTTAGAACTGCTGTTTTCAAAGCCACTTGTCAGTTTAGTCAGTCTCATTTTAGGGTACCACAAGACTTGTTATATCATCACTGTTCGGTGTTTCATATTTTCAACATAGCAGGATTCTGTTTGTTCTCCCTGGTGCACTTGGAATCTCCAGTCACTTCCTGCCACACTCTGTGTTCATGATGTCCTGTGCTTCTGTTATTAGCTCTTGTTCATAGGATGCTTTGACAACTGCTGCTTGATTTGTTTTTCCAGACATGAAATGTCACCCGTTTCTGTCTCCTACTCTACTCTACAGTCCTACTGCCATAGTGTTGGGCGATTGTTGGGAAACAGGACTTACTGGTACTCAAATGATGTAGGGGTTCAGAATTCTGGCCAAAGGCATTTACTGTTTTGAACAGTTTTTGAATGTAGAAACATGGAAAATAAAAAACAGTCACTGCTGTTTTTTTTTTTTTTTTTTTTTTTAAGACTGATAAGACTTACATTAGTTGCTTTGACTGGACCGTATCTTGGCCTTCATGATACTAGATTAACCAGATAGTTATGTCTTTCTTGGGATAAAGTTAAAAGAAATAGTACCTTGAATTCATGTTCACTCCTGATTTTGGTGTTACAGGGTGATAAGTACTTGTACCATGTGTCATTCTTCTAGTATCATTTGTTGTATATTACTGCCCCTCTCATTACATTTATTGAAAGAATGTTTTAATTTTTATTAATTTTGTTTATATATATATATATATATATATATATATATATATATATATATATATACATACATATATATATATATATATATATATATATATATGTGTGTGTGTGTGTGAGTGTATGTATATATAAATATATATATGTATATATTTATATATATATATATATATATATATATATATATATATATATATATATATATATATATATGCTTTTTTTAATGTGTCAATTTAAAAATCATTTTTTTTTTATTTTGTTGACGATAAAGTAGAAATGGTTACCACTGTAGGCCTTTTTGCTTGTTACCTTTAGTAAGCATACAGCATTTGTCTTAGCAAACATCTCTGCTTTTTTTCATTTTAGCATATATATGATTTGATATACTGATAATGTTAGCGTGAATATGTTTTTATTTTTAGCTGCTGAGTTGAACTTCATTAGAACCAGCCATAGCGTACTATGTAAGCTTCATTATTATTGACTTCTCTGATTGCATAACTGGAGCATTAATTCGTCACAGATTACAGCATCAAGAACAAACTTAATGGATGTCTATCTCACCAAAAGTTCAAATATCTAATACACACAATACTGATTTCATTATTTTAGAAATTACATTAGTGAATTCTCTAAACACTTCCCCATTATGCAAAAAAGAAAAAAAAACTAGTTAATGAGTGATCAGGTAATGGATAACATTAAGCATTATGCTGGCATTATCTGCAATCATGCAGGCATATAATTAATGACTCAGTATAAAAAGTATGGTAGTCACTTAATCACATCTGACCAATTGCTACCAAAGGGCAAGGAAGAAACAGAGGCCAATCATGGTCAAATGATTCTCTAGGCAGTGTAAGGGAGTGCCCCCCCCTCACCACCACCACCACACCATTATCTCATTACTTGGCCCTCTCTTCCCAATTACTATAAAAAAAATGTTCAAACCTGGCAGTGTGAATATTATTTTATTCTGTAATTTTACAATGATGACACATATTTAGATTTAATTTTAAACTTTTATTTCCAAACATAGAGCAAAAACACTGTCAGCCATTTGCTAAATAAAACAATTTTGCATTGAGACCAGACTTAGACTTGGCATGAGACACTGTAAACTGTCTTCCCTTGCCACTCATATTTATTAAAAAAGCATCTGGAAACATAAACTACAAGTGAAAAGCTAAAAATCATAGTCAAATAACATGTAGTTAAGCATCTCTGTGAAGAGTACAAGAAATGAAAAGAGGGTTGCTAACTGGAATAAACTTACTTTTTCTTACATTGCTCATTTCAGTACATGAATCACTGAAACCAATGAGCACTTTAAGATGTAATTTTCTAACAAACATTTTAAATTCACATTTTGTTAGACACTAAATCTTAAAGTGCTGTTTTACATTTATTCCAATTAACAACCCTCTAGTTCTGTATATGAAAAGGCAGTTGAAAATGATTTGTATAATAGTTTAATGGGTATTTACAAGCATAAGTTTTATAACTTAACACCTGAACAGCAAAATGCTGTTAGAACTTTAAATTTGAATACTGGCATGGTTATTAAAGGAGCAGACGAAGGTGGTGGGGTTGTTGTTTTGGACATTGAAAACTCCAGAATGTATGAAAGGTTAAGTAGAAATGATTATGCTGCCACAGATAAAAAGATGTTAATAACATTGTTAGAAATGTTGCTACTCTTATTTCTGACATGCATTTAAGTGGTGAATTAACCATTGACACTTTTCAATATATAGATGTCTCTAGTCCAAAAATATCTATATTATATGGTATACCAAAGCTGCATAAATCTATTTCAGAACTACCACCAAGACTGATAGTTTTTGCTAATGGTTGGATTGCTGAAACTATTTCCAAATATATTGAAAACAAGTTAAAACCTGTTTTAAGTCAATCCATCACAATTATTAAAGACATGACACAGTTCTTAGAACAACTTTTTAATGGGCAAAGGATAAAAACCATTGCTGATGCCTATTTTGTTACCTTGGATGTAGATGCCTTATTTACCTCTATACCCAATGAGCTGGGCATTGAATATGTTTTGTGAATTCATCACCACACATTCAACATATACAGCATCTGATATTAATATTTTACATAATCTAATTGAAGTTATTCTATGTAACGATGTGTTCCTATTTCATAGAGGTGGGCACTCCAATGGCAAACAGTTATGCCAATATTATTATGAATAAGTGGAAAGTAGAGTTTATTCTATCAACTAACAATAAGCATTTTGATAATGTTATTTATTATGAACATTTTGTGAATGACTTATTTCTTATTTGAAATGGTTCTTTGTTACAGTTTGAAGAATTTCTTCTATATATAAATACTTCTACAGATTTTCATAAAACTTAGAAAGACAGTTGCAGGAAACTTTGAAACTACATTGTATAAAAGGCAATAAAAAAGAATGCTTATCTCAATAAAACCAGTACGCACCCTCCTCATATTTTTAAGAATATAGTTAAGAAGCAGCTGTTGCATACTGCTAGACTGAACATTAAAGATGAAATTATGAATGTGCAGTTAGATAATCTAGTTAAAGATTTTACACAAAGAGGGTATAATAAAACTGATATTACATAGATGGAGAAAGAATAGCAGTCTAATAGAAATATAGTAAAATCGATATTCATGGAAAAGGAAATGTTAACTAGGAATAATATCACTATAGAAAAGTAACTGTCACTTGGAAATAACACTACTTTAGATAAAGCTGAAACTAAGCATCATTCAAAACTCTGATGTTCATAGGTTCATAGATTGGTACTAGGCTATCGGCCCTAGGGCCTATACAAGCCTAACCATAACAATTCCCTGGCTATTTCTTCCCACAATATTTACTTCTCTGGACCCCTGTCTAGCGGGTTGACTGACATGATCCCCGGGGTGACTTTCCTATTTCTTACCCAATCTTCAAGGTTCCTTTGGAAGAGTGCCAAGGAGGTGCTCTGCTTGACATGTATGGGCAGTCTATTCCAGAGTATGGGGAGTCTCTGGGTCAGAAACCTATCCCTCCAGCATGTTTTGTTCATTGTGATGACATGGTTTAGATCCCTGGAGCGTGTGGCTCTGAGGGATTGGGATTTCTTTAAGTGGAGCATGTCCAACAGCTCGGGGTTTGACATGGCCTTGTATGTTAAGCAGAGATTGCCTCTGAGTAGATGATATGCCACAGAGTATAGCTGGAGTTTTTTTAGACGGTCAGCATATGGCATCTGCTTTAGGCCTGTGATTCTTTTAGTGAGGTATTTCTGTGGCCTTTCCAGCTGTTGCAGATGTCTTGTGAGGTACATACCAAACAAGGCATTGTACTCTATAATGGGTCTAATGAGGGATGAGTACAGTGGGACAATGACCTCCTTTTTTCTGGATGAAAAGGCCTTGGTGATGAGATATGTCACATAGAAGGATTTCTTGACTGCTGTGGCAATGTGGTTATTGAAGGTGAGACCACTATCCACCTGTGTCCCTAAGTCTCTCATCACACTTTCGATGTTTAGTGTCCTGCCACCTATGTGGTAGTTCATGGGTACATGTTTTTTTCCAAAGGGGATAACTATACATTTCCTGGCATTGAGCTTGAGCCCATGGCTCTGGCACCAGGCATCTGTTTCTGTAAGGCCTTTTTGTAGAATATCCACATAATTTTGGGGATTCAATAATGGCTCCCAGTTTGTAGTCATCTGCAAACATTGTTAGCCAGAGTCCCTTAGTGTTGGCCTGTATTTCAGAGAAGTAGATGCCAAACAAGAGTGGTCCCAGGACTGAAACTTGTGGTACTCCACTTGTCACTTGTCTGGAGATGGATTTGGAGTCGGCTACTTTTACAGTCTGGGTTCTGTCAGTAAGCCAGTTGTCAACCCATCAAGTGATGTAGGGATTTATGCCCAGCTTAGTAAGTTTATCTATGATTCCAGTGTGGGGGATGGTATCGAAGACCTTGGCAAGGTCCAGATAGGCTGTGTGGACTGCCTTACCCTCGTCCACAGCTCTGGAGACTGACTCGAAGAAGTCAATCAGGTTCAGAAGACAAGATCAGCCCTTCACAAACCCAAACTGGGTGGGGTCCAGTGTTTGAAGGTTGCCAATGTCTTTGTTTATCTGTTCCATGATAATGCGTTCCATGCCCTTGCAGATTAGGCTGGTCAGACTGTTGGGACGGTAGTTCCCAGGATCCAAGGTGGATCCCCCCTTGTGAAGTGGGATAACTGTAGCTGTGCACCACTCAGTGGGCATGAAGCCTGAGGTGAGGCTATGATTAAACATGACACTTAGGAGAGGTGCCAGTTCATTTTATAGTTCATGTAGTTCACAGCCTGGTATGTCATCTGGTCCCATGAATGCTGTATTCTTAGCTTTGTAGAGTGCAGCTTCTACCTGTGTGGCCATGATTACCGGAATTTGGCAATATTTTGGTATTGAGATGGGCCCTTTAGGGGGTGAGGGGGGGGGTGAAGCTGGCAGTAAATCTATCTGCCAGGATATTGGCAATATCCTTGGGATCAGTATATTTAATGCCATTCTGTTGAAGCTCAGAGCAGATCTGAACATTGCCATTTAGATTCTTGACATAACTATAGAATGCCTTGTGGTTGTCTTTGGAATCTTTGGCAATTTTATTTTCGTAAGTAGCTTTTGAGGATTTTATGAGGGATTTCAGCTTCTTACTGAGGCTGGTGAGGGAGATTTTTGCATCCTGGGATTTTCCTCTTTTTTGCAACAGTTTCTTCCTCCTGTTGTATAGTTTGTTTATAGCAGGGGACCACCAGATTGGCTTCCTTTTTTTGGAGGAGAGCATCTTGGTTCTATTTGGGATGGCATGATTCATGCATGAGTGGATGTGCTCATACAGTGCCTTAGTGTAGCGTTCTGCAGTCATACTTTCAGATCCTGTCTGCATGAGTGTCATGAAGTTTGTCACGTCTGACATCAGTAGCATGAAGTTGGCTTTGGAGAAGTTTTTTTAAGGAGGTTTCCTTACTGGAGGGGTGGGGGTGGGATGTGGATGTCAAGGGTGATTTGCTTATGGTCAGACCTGACCAATGAGGGGGTGACCACTGGTGTGGAGCATCTATCTCCCATGATTTATTTTAACATATGATATTATGACAGAACATCTTTCTTTTATATATAAACACTCTAGTAACTTGAAAAAAATATTATGTTACAAAGAATAGGAAAAATATGTGAATAAGCTTATTAGTACTAAAGTAGGAACATATAAATGCTTGTTATTTTTGTAATCATATTTTTACTGATAAGTCTTTTAAGCATCCTTTTAATAAACAAAATGATGTTATTAATACTTATGGCACATGCAATACTAAGAATATTACTGTATTTCTCTGTAAATAAGACCTAACCAGAGAATAAGGCCTAGCATGGTTTTCCAGGGTCGTCATGATATAAGCCCTACCCCAAAAATAAGCACCAGTTAAGATCGTCAACAACACATGATGTATGTGTTGAATTATAAAATAATAATATTATTGACATCTGTTCACTGAGGTTATCGTACTCTGCTCGCCATTTTTGGACAGTTTGGACACCCGACTTCTTCTCTTTCTGGAAAGTCGTAAGATTCTTTCCCTGGGAATCCTCCACGATTCTTACTATGACTCTAATCCCCACTCATACTTGATGGTTGAGATCCTTGGCCCAACAACACTGGCAAGTGTACTTTGATTGGTCAAAGTACAGACAACGCACATACGTGTGCACTTGATAATGAATGGGTGTGGTTGTGTCTTCTTAACCATCACCATTTTGCATTGCCACTCCTGTCTTATAAGTCTTCAATTAACTGCCCCCCTAGACAAGATGAGTGCAAAAAGAAAGAGCTATTCCATTGAGTACAAGAAAGGAATAGTAGATAACTCCTGGGGAAATAATCTGATGGCTGTCTGCAAAGAGAAGAAGTTGGATATCCGAATGGTCAGAAAATGACAAGCAGTGTACGATAACCTTGTCAACAGGCTGACGAGGGAAATGCTAAGAAGTGCAAGTGTGGATCAGGTTGGCAACCATTATTTCCTGAGCTGAAAGACATCATCTGTGAATGGATTGCTAACAGGAGAGCAAACGCTTTGGTTGTGCGAAGGGCTGATACTCAAGCATTTGCCCTTGCAATGGCACCACAGTTAGAAATATCCCCAGAAGAATTCAAAGTATCACAACATTGGCTGGATGGCTTCATTCAGTGATATGAACTGTCTCTAAGAAGATCAACAACACTGTTCAAGCTGGGAGATACTGAAGTTATTAAATGTGCACGTGCATTCAAGTCCTTTGTTGATGGCATCGATTTTTCTAAATACCAATTCTCCAACATGCTTGCTATGGATGAAACTGCAGTGTTTATGGGCCAAAGATCTCAAACAACAATTGATCAGAGGAGTGCCTCATCAATCTACATTCCGTCCACTGGTTAAGAAAGTGCACATGTTACCTGTATTTTGGCAATTCGTCTAGATGGAAAGAAAATCCCACCTCTAATCATTAGTAAGGGTAAGAAAGATAATATTGAATGTTTCAGGCATTTACATTCTTGAAACTGAAAAAGCCTGATGCACACAAGCAGTTATAAGGAAGTGGGTCGATGTAATGTTGCCACTTGTTTTTCAAGGTGGCGAAAGAGGTCTGCTAGTCTGGGATTCAACCAGTACTCACCGTGCTAAAGACATGAAGAAATTCCTTGCACAGAGAAAAATAGATCAAATAATGATTCCTGCAGAAATGACTGCCTATCTCCAGACTCTTGAAATTGCAATAAACAAGCCATTCAAAGACCATTTGCGCATGGAACTCAATGACTATATTGAAAATAAAATGGAGAGAAATCAGCATGGAAACTTTGTGAAGCCTAACCTAGCCTGCAAGAGGTCGTGACTTGGGTGAAAAATTCATGGCATAAAATCAATGACAGCTGTGTTGCCAATGCACTATGAGCAGGCTACATGGACAAGCAGCGCTTATTTAAGGAAAGCTCTGTTGCTAGACATGACAGATTGGGGCCAATGGTTCTACAGGAAATGGAGTTGCAAGAAATTCAGGCCAGGATTTGGGGGTTGGAGACTTATGACAATGTTCCAGAAGAAGATGATATGAGTGTATTTGAATAACTTTTCCATTATTTGGGCAACAGAATGGATTGCTTCTGCTTTCAGCTGTCAGCAAGCTCATGTCAGTTTTTTGACTTTATTGTATTAAGGTAACATGTCATTATCAAGGAGTAATTACAAAGTAAGGCCACTAGTTCCCAGACTTAATTTTTATGACTTTCCATCATTCTTCTCTTATGGTTTGGGTAAGGAATAAAGAAAGCATCACCACTCAAAAAGTGGACGTTTTATTCCCATCCTCCAATACAGATGTATTGAGATTTTTCTGCACTTTCTGTTAAGCATATAATATTGCACTGTGAGAGCCAAGGTGAAGATATTCTGAAGTTAAGATGTTTGTTACACTGTTTATGTAGAATTCACACACAATTTACCTAGAACTGTTGCCCAGTAATGGAAAAATACCAAATAAATGTCAATTTGTGTACATAAATAAATGAATAAATGTAGATTGTATTTCAACTGGGGAAAAGTATAAGACCCAGTCTTATTTTCAGGTAAATATGGTATATACATGGCATTATGCATAAAATGCAATGCTTTCTTTATCAGAAAGACTAATAGGAAATTAAAAGAGAATATTTGTGATCATCTCTCTGAAATGCACAGTGGTATAGATACTAATGCTTTATATAAACACATTAAAGAACACAGCACACACTCTAAGTTTTTTATATTGCAAACTATTAATGAGAATATTAGAGGGGGTGATTTATAGAATGAAACAGAAAAACAAGAAAACAAATGGGTAGCTTGCTTTAGGGCACACATTCCCCCCAGGGCTTAATGAAACTTTTGCAGTGAAACTAATGTTGAAATATTTAAGAAATAAAATGAGATGACTGTCACTTTAAATGTTAGATTTTTTTATGTCACATGGTTTTAATTGTTTTAATTGTCTTTACTATGTAAATGTTGTAATATAGTTTTTTGGTCATTTTTCTGAAGAAGCCTTGTAAGGTGAAAGTTTTTATTTGCACAGTTTATTCAATAAATATATGCAATCACTGGTCTCTTTGGTCATCATGGTACCAGAATACTTTTATGTTTTTTGCACTGTGAAAATTTTTCTGGCTTTATCTAAGTGGTAACACTTTATTTTTATTGACATCTGCACTATGAGCCAGATAAACTGTTGTAACACAAATTAACGAGGTTCCTATTATGTTATCGAAGTTCTGAAACTTTGAACACTATAACGTTGAGCCCTTATGTTCGAAGTATTAGAACTTCGATAATGGTAAAAAAAATAGAAACAAAGAATAAAGTATTGCAAGCAGGGGGGCACAAATCTTCCCTTTCCACATTGTATTGTGATCTCAGAGTTGGTATATTTAAAGAGCGGGTGGTTTGAGGGGGCCTTCAGGCTCATCAATTTGTTCACAATCATGTGACAAAAACACTGTCAACATTCAACTAAACAAGCAATCAAGGATTGTACGTAAAAAACATAGCTCATTTAAACTATGTACCAACACTTGAATTGGTTCAGCAATACATATATTTATGGGGACATGATAAAAATGAAGTATTTAGATGTATGAGTTAAAAAAAGCTGCTGTCATGGTAGCTAAGGATATGTGGGAAGAGACTAAACAAAAGATAGAAAAACTGAGAAACTGGAATCTCTTTTATATGGATATCAATAGAAAGAAAAAAGCAGTAAAGTGTGTTTAGTCCCTTTAGTCTTATACACAGATCAGGTACATTTTTATCAAACAAAGGAGAAGTTGAAGATAGTAATTAATAAAAAATTGAAGGATTTTATCTGGGAAAGGAAGAGGGCAAGAGTCAAGTGGGATAAATTGATCCTTACAATACAAAAAGGAGGTTTAGGATTACCTAATTTGAAGGGATATTTTTGAGCTAAGCAATTAAGGCTTTTATACATAACTAAAGCATAAAGCTACAGTTCAAAGTGGAAAGGGATGATGATGATGAAGCAGGGAGGAAATTCTAGAAATAAGGAAAGAGTGGGTTTTTGGATGCAGATCCTTAAGGAGAATAATAGCAGTCATATGGAATATTATATTCATAGCAGAAAATATACTAAGAACTAAACCAACACAGGAATGGAGAAAGGAGATTCTGCCAATAAGGATGTTTGCAATTAGTGATACAGTGAATAGACAATGGCTGGAATGTACTGGAGAAATTGGCAAAGGAACTAGGGTACTGGGGCAAATAACTAGAGACGGAAAGATAATGGAACGTTAAGAGGCCAAGAAGTCATTTGGACTGCATGCAAGAAACTGCCTTCACTGTTAGGGATTGATATCAGAGTATAGGCTAAAAAAAGGGATGGGGCGATCCTAAATGAAAGACCTGCAGTGGTTGAGTTTTTAGTTGAATTTAAAACAGAAGCTGGTGTTAAAAGGGGATAATTAGTAGGTTATATAAAGTATTTCATGATAACCATAGGAATCAGCCAGAGGAAGTCAGAAAAGATTGGGAAGAAAGATTAGAAAAGTAATTCACAAAGAAGTAATAGGGACATATGGATGGCTCTCAAATATTCACGAAATTCTAGAAGATTTAGGATTTTTGCTTGGAAGTGTTTGCATAGGTGTGTTTTTACCCAGGCAGAATCCAAAAAAAATGTTTTCAGGTAGCTGGCAAAAGTTGGAGGTATAATGAGGAAGAAAGAGATACCTGCAAGTATATGTTTTCGAATTGTAATCATTAGGCAGACTTTAAAAATTCACCACAAAGTATTCACTCAGGAGTAATGGGTGAGCAAATGAGTGTAACTATGGATTTTTTTTAAGCTGGGATACAGGATCTGAATTGCCCAGACATTGTAAGGCCATGTTAAGTTTAATTCTGGTGGCTGCTAATAAACTAATCACTAGAAAATTGAAATCAAAGTCTAAATCAACCATACCTGAAGTAGTGAAAAATGTAACAATGATAAAATTATGGGAAGTGGGATCTTTAGAAAAAGAAAGGAGTAAATTACTTAGAAAAAGTGGAAACTGTGAGAACAATGCATACAGAAAGGTGTTTTGGAGGAGTAATGAGGTTTAAGAGAAGGCAGGAATTGAACAATATATGTAAAGTTGGATTGATTACATTGTACAGAAGATTATATGTGATGTATAATGTTTGTAAATGTGAACTTGTTAATAAAGCGTGATTGCCTGTTTTACAAGTGCTAATTCAATTTTATTAAAAAAAAATTCTCATATGATGTTCCAGTTTACTACCATTGAATCCTTTCTTTACACCATAGCTACTTTGGGATGAAGAAACTGAGTACTTACACATAAACAAACATACAGAGATGGCATCATCAGTTACAGACCATGGAATGAATGTGTACATTTCAGATGTTTGCTTGTAATCAGATAAATAAACAAATGACTAAATAATAATATAGAAGTGCATTTCAACTCCTTGCTGTGAGAACCATTCAGTGCAACCCATTTTAACTTCCTTTTTCCTTCTCAACTTCATAGCAAAAGAATCAATGGCAAACACCTGGAATCCAGGAAAGATTGTATATGTTTCTTTTGTATACTTAAAAAGTTGTTAGAATAACAAGCTTTGTATTAACAAGCATTGTTAGAAGATACAACATCTGTAACTCACATGCCTGACATTATTTAGTACCTGCGATCTATAAAGATTTAGCAAAAAGTTACAAATTTAAAAAGAACTGACCAAAATACTTTTCAGCTTCTTTGCTTAAGAATTTTGAATGGAGCCAAAATAATGGGAAGACAAAGGCCCAGAAATTAACAAATTTTAAATATTTTATTTTAACTATTTGTTAACCAGGTAAACCCACATGATAAAGTCCTCATTTTCAGGAACACTGTCTGATTAAGGGGAGTTATTTAAAGTCACACAGTAGGAAAATAGGTATATAAGAATTCAAACCCTGTACTTTTCATTACAGGTTAATAGTGCGGAGCCTTAGAGACAAATCAAATTCAAAACATTAACAGAACAGCAGGTGTTGGATGAACATGCATTTTCTAAGCAGGTTCATGATCTTAAAGACACATTTAGCTATGAATGAAACATAATGCAAATTTCACAAAACTGAAGAAATATGACTTTTATTAAAAAGTACCAGTTAATAGTTTGATCACAGAATTCTAATTCTATAGTAGTCAATGCAGATCACCATCCATAAGGCTAAGGTGTGTTACAATAACCCTAACTAAAGTAAGAAGTGTGCAAAATACTTTTGCAAAGTTCAGAGATGGTATAAGATATCTGAATGGTGAAATATTCTTCAATAAAAGTAATATGCCCTTATAAAAGCTGAAATGTGGTCATTTAGAGCCAATCTGTCATTAAAATTCATGCCCAGTTAATGTATATAAGCTACAAATTGCAACTTGTTCCCTTATACGTTATTAAGAGGAAAACAGGGAAACAGTTGGCTATGAACAGTGGCCTGTTTGCACATAGCCTCAGTAGGTTAGGCTGAGGTTTAGGTGATTGGGCCTTAACCACTGAGCAACTGAGCTCCTGCAATCCTCAAAAGTGGTGAAATCTGGCAAAGAAATCTGAGAAAAGGAGATGTTTAGCTAGATCTTCTTCAATATACAAATGTATTGCATGCATATAGACTCATGTGCTTCAGCAAATTGTTCAGGGCAAAACCCAATAAAGAGTTGCACACTCCCAGTGAAGGTCCTATCTATTCCTAATTTGTTCACAGTATCTTCCAGTCTTAGTACACAGTAGTATTGCCCTATATATGGTGTTGTGTATCTGTGAACTCACTGTAATCCAGGTTTAATGCAGGCAGACATGATGAACGTGATATCATATGCTCATAAGCTAGGTGTGATCCAGTTTTATCACAGGTAACACACTGGTGAGCAGGGTTCTATGTGTTTTGAACACTGTAATATCCAGTCTAAGTACAAGATGAGAGATTGGTTGAATATGTCATTTCTTTGTGAACTATGCTTGATCTAGTCTTAGTAACGAGTGAGTTGGTGTTGCGAATGTTGTACTGTGAGCTGAGTATGAAGGGATATTATTTAAGAATCAAATGGGAATGCTTGTGAAGATATATTTTTTCATCTAATTGCTATTTCTTAGATTAGGACATCTGCTCATAACCAAGAATCTTACAGCAATCATTCATTGCAACGTTCATCCTCATTTACTTCATTATCCTTTATATGAGACTGCAGTTTAGAACTCTAGGGACGGTGAGTCTAGAACTCTGCTTTGGGGGTACTAACTTGTTCCCTACATAATCAACTTGTTTTTCATGATCTGCTGGGGCAGACAAAGTTGTCTGTTCTTTAATGATTTGCATAGCATTTCTTTTCCATTTCTTTGGCCATCATAATGAGGCTCTAGGTACTTCAATTCCTTTAAAATACCAAAGCACTGTTATGTAGGGCAAAAAATGGGCAATAACAAATTTGAAGATTTTTTCCATCTAATATTCCTCTTGACTATTTCTGTCAGTCTCTGTAAAGATATTGTAACTCATATCGTTTTATATCCATCCATCCATTCGTCCATCCACAACCCCTTTTTTATTTTTGCACATGGGGTTGGGGTGTCACTTCAACAGTGATGATCATCTAGAGCCATGGTTTATACCACCAATGGTTTTGTCAAATAAAGGCAAAGTATCATAAGCTTGTGTTTCATAAACAGTGAAGGGAATTTATCCTTAATTCTAATAAAAACATTAACAGTTTCCATTGTTTGCTTTCTAATAAGAACATCACTAATTTATGTTTTTGTTTTCTTCTTCCTCGTTTAATAAGATGGTAAACATCATTGTTAAATATAAATTAATATAGCAATGCATCATTTTTGGTTTGGGATTTCCTTCCACAGCACATGGTTTGTTAATTTAAATGAAGCCCAAGTGACAAGTGTGCAAAATCAAGTTTAAATAAGGCCCAATGAGAGCCATATCCAAACATAGTGCATACTTGTAAACCATATTGCTCTATTTTTTAATTGTGGGTTATGTGCCATGTATGCATTTATGCATGTATTCTGTTGTGGCAGGCCTAATGTTTAATTTAGCAGTAATATTGATTTGTCACAAAGCATTTGTAAAGCACAGAAACTAAGTTAATTCAAGTGGTGAGTTTACTGTATAGGCTCTTTAATATGCCCATAGGACCTTGCAGAGGCACACAAAAAAATAGAAATTGCAAAGGACTATCTTTGAATTTGCTTTGAATCTGTGTTCCTTTTTAATTATATGCTTATGTGCACACATCAATGTGCAGAGATGTAAACACACACACACACACACACACACACACACACACACACACACACACACACACACACACACACACACACACACACACACACACACACACACACACACACACACACACACACACACACACCACGCACACACACAAACAAGTCCAAACATGCACACTGGCTCAAAAATACTCTTGCGCACATATGCAAATACAATTACACACATATACACACACTTTCACAACACACATGTACGTATGCATGCACACATACATACTGATATGCAGATAACCTATACATAAACATACATCCACACATAAACACACTTATTTACGTGTGCTTATATTCAAATACACACACATGCTGTCATGCATATACACATACACACACGCACACGCACATATACACAGATCCACGGACATACACACAAAGACACTTATTTACACACACACACACACACACACACACACACACACACACACTCACACAAACACACAAATATACAGATATCCACAGACATATACACATACAATCGTGCACACATATCCACAAACACACACACACAGCCACACATCCATAAAGTTATCCATACACACATTCACACATGCAGGTAAAAACACATACACATGAGCTTATTTACATGTGCTCATATAAACACATGCACTTATGCTGCGCACAAATACATATGCAGACACATGCATGCATACCCACATACAGGTGCACACACACTCATATATATATATATATATATATATATATATATATATATATATATGGGTCTATATGACTTGGTCGACAGTTCATATGATCGACTGTTTATTTGGTCGACAGTTCATTTGATAGACAAGCATTTGCCCCCTTCCCCAATGTTGTGTGACCCTGGAGTTGATATATATAGTTAGGGGGGGTGTGGGCGGCACAGCTCCCCACATTGGGGGGCGTGGGGGGTGAAGCCCCCCACCTAAAATGCTTGTCGATCAAATGAACTGTCGACCAAATAAACAGTCGATCATATGAACTGTCGACCAAGTCATATAGACCCATATATATATATATATATATATATATATATATATGGGTCTACTGTGTTTCTTTGAATCTCATTTCACTGAATTTCATTTCACCCTGACCACATTGCTGAAAACACAAATTGCTGAAAACTCATTTCACTGAATCTCATTTCACTGAATTGAACTTAGTATATATGGCACTGTGTAGAGTACTGTAAGGCAAGTAAAAGGTATATTCCATTTTCCCCACTGTAGTGCAATCCTTGAGTTAGTATATATAGTTGGGGTGGTGTTGGGTGCATAGCCTCCCACCTTGTTTGTTTTATATTATAATTAAAAAAAAAACTCAAAACAATACCTTTTAAACAATAGACATGTATTTGCAACACCAATGACTAACTCTCTCCGAAGACATATGTACTCAAACTATGTGGGGGGCTATGCCCCACCCCCCATCTGTGGGACTGTGCCCCCCATACCCCCTAACTATATATATATATACTAACTCCAGGATCACACTACAGTGGGGAAAAGGGCATATATCTTTTACCTGTCTTAAAGTACTCTACACAGTGCCATGTATACTAACTGCAGCCGATGTTTAAACGCAGCGCAGCCCCGCGCAAATGGGCTGCGCTGCAAAAAACATAAAAATGAAGGTTATAAACCCACAAATGTGGGTTTTATGCAATACATGGAATGACAATGCAGGGACCAGCAGACAAAAACAACATGGCCACCGTGTAGTGGTTGCTAAGGGGGGAAGCTGAGTCTAAGACATGTAACTAAGCATTAGTAGGCAATCTCATGTAAATGAGGATTAGGATACTGAATCTCACAGTCACATAGCAAATGAGCACAGTCTGAGTAGTGTAAGAGATACATAAGGGGGAGGAATAGAGTAGGAGATAGGTGACATCACAGGGGGGAATGGTAGAAAGAAATGCAGTTCATTGGAGGTCAGTGTAACATGACAGATGACAGACACAGATCAGGGAAAGAGGAGTGCCACAAGATAAGTCTGGGAAAGTCAAGAAATGGAAGGTGTACACTGTTACTTACACTAAAGTTTCTTGCTGGGCGTGCATGCGCATGTGTGCGTGCCATGAAGCGCGAGTAGGGCAGTGATGGGCGTGTAAGGCAGACTGAGCATGTGGGAGCATGTTGGTAGATGTTTAACACTATTTGCGCTGGTGTGCGCAAGTGTAGGGCAGACTGAGCATGTGGGAGCCTGTTGGCTGACCTGTAAGACTGTTTGCGCTGGTGTGCACGCGTTTTAACCCGAATAGGCAGATCCTGAACAGTGTAAGCATGTGTGCACGTGTGTAAGCCACTGTGAGTGCGTTTCTGTTGGTATGCACGCTGCTCCCCCCTGAGGAAACAGAAAGGAAAAAGGAAGCAACAGAATTAGTAGGAAGCTAGCAGGGAATACTGCAGGAGCTAGCAGGTGGAAACAATTAGAAGCAGGCAATTACACAGGCAGAATAGTAGCCCAGCCCAGCACTTAAAACTCTGCAAACAGCAGTGCAGGATGTTTCTCTCAAGAGACACTGCAAGACAGAAGTAAGCTAATAGAAGTGAAAACTGAAAAAGCTTCACTCAGAGCAGAAATGTTAGGGGCTGCCATAGCTGTCATAATGAGACATAGGCGACTTGCTGAGGGTGGTGACAATGCAGATGGTGCCAGACAACCCACAGTGAGGAGATGGAGAAGAGTGTACAGGCCCAGGGTCACCAACAACGGGTTACATGAGCTGAAGATAGTAGAGTGCTATAGAGTGGACAGAGAGCTCCTGCAGCAAATAGTTGAGCTGTGCAGGCCACACCTCACACACAGAACCAACAGAGGGGAACCCATCCCAGTGGAAACCAAGGTATGTGTTGGCCTAAGAATACTAGCAACAGGTACCTTCCAGAGACCAACTGGTGATATGATGGGGATAGCACAGGCATCAGCCTCCAGGGTACTGCACCAGTTCCTGGATGCCATGTCAGCACATGTCGGTGATCATGTATATTTCCCCAATGCCCGTGAGGTATTGGCCAGCAATATGCGTCTCTTCCAGCAAATAGCGGAATACCCTGAGGTAGTGGGTGCAATAGACTGCATGCACATACGCATCAAAGCACCAGCCGGTGAGCGGGGTAGGGCCTACATTAACTGCAAGGGCTTCCCCTCCATCAACTGCCAGGTCATGTGTGATGCCCAGGGCATAATAATGAATGTGTGTGCTGGCTGCCCTGGGAGTTACCATGATTCCCACATCTGGCATTTGACTCAGCTGTACCAGACATTTGCCAATGGGGACATCCCACACGGACACCTAGTGGGGGATGCAGGTTATGCACTGGAGCCCTGGCTGATGACAACCATCAGAAACGCACACACACCTGAACAGGAACGCCATAATGAGGCACATGCACAAACACATAATGTAACAGAGCGTGTGTTTGGGCTGCTCAAGTCATGGTTCTGTGGAGCCTTGCAGTACACACCAACTACATGTACCCAAATTGTCATGGTATGTGCTATACTACATAATATGATCTTGCTAAAACAGCTGCAGCAGGACCAGCATAGGGCTGGGCCAAACAGCCTCCCACCATTGCCAAGGCCATTACACGCAGAGCGTGACTCGGAGGAGGAACAACCTGAGCCTGCCCCAGTAGGCAGAAGGAGGCGTGCCCAGTATGCCCTGGCCTTGGCAGGCAACACATAGCACATACACTTGCTCAGTAGGAACCCTGGGAATGATACCCCCTCTGACTCACTCAAATAATAACACGGATGCCTAAAATGACATGACCTGCTCACAAACATGTACAGGGAGTGTAATATGTGCATCTGACAGAGGCAGCCTTGCAGCACCACCTGAGGCATGAATGCCAGGTGTTAAGTAATGTAACACCATGTACTATATGCACACCTGAGGACCCTGACTAACATTCACCCTCACCAAGCATGAAGCCACAAAATGACGATGGGATGATCAAGTGCAATAACTGGCTGAAGTAATGCAGTTAGTCAAAGGGGATCCAATGTGTTTCAGGCTGGGAAGACATGCGGACCATGACATGATGCACCACCTGCTAGGGGTGGTGTGCACCTATCAGTCCATGCCCCATGGATACTGGCAAAGGCTGTCAGTACCCACAGCATGCCCTGAACAGGTAAGTCTCAAACCACAAACCCACCTTCATAGGTACCACAAGGGATAGGAACCTAGATGTAATGCTACCCAATGCCAGAAGTCTAAACAGCAAGATATGTGCAGTGTAAATGCACACAGTATGGAGAATGTAGATATCAGTCCTGTAACAGAAAACTGGGTCAAGGCTCACATCAGCACCCTAACACTACTAGGTCACACCTCATACTGTGCTGTACAGCCGCAAAACATGTAACAAGCTACAAAAGGAGGGTGACTAGCAATAAATGTCAAGGATAACCGCACCCCCATGTTGGTACCACAACAAGAAGCAGCATGGATTAGCCATGGTCAAATACCAATGGCTAAAACTGCCTCCCAGTATATAGCCTGCTGCAGACTACTGTCCTAATGCCAGGAACTGCACCTGGCCTATGTTGGAATACATGAATATATCAAGCCCCCCAAACCACATTATATTGCTTGACTGAAAATACCCAGACATACACCGGGAGCATTATACTAGCACCAACACAATCGGAGAAAAGTTCCCAGAATCCATAAACCAAAATGCCCAGGAACAACGTACCACTCCCACAAGAGGGGTAAGCATACTGGATGTGATAATCAGCAACATGTGTACTGGATGGCAAGATGAGAAGTGTATCCCTCACTGGTAAGACCAGACCATAGAGTAATCACACTGGATATACACATCCCGACCCCAGTCCCTGGCCAGAATACCACAGTGAAAAACATGTGTAAAGCATAGGTTGCACCCCTCCAAACTGATGTGGAATCGACGAAAGGCCCTGTGCAGGTGCAGAATATGGGACACACTGCAGAACATGTTATACAGGCATTCCATGAACACAGCCAGGAATGCTTGGAGTATGCAATCACAAATAACAACAAAACACGATGCCATACACGCAGGCATCTGGCATGCTGGACTCCAGCCATTACCAAACCATGCAAGAGAATGAGGAAGCTACCACATGATAGAGCAAACATAAAAAGGGAAGTAATCATTGATCAGTCGTATGGCAATAAAATATGTTCACACATACAATCCACTAAGGCCAGCCACAACAAGTAGAATCTGTGAATCCAGAGGCAATGTGACACCTGTCCTAAGTACACAGACAACCCACAACTCCCCCCAATAAATACAAATATATGTGATAGATGCAACCATGTATCCAAACCGGAGGCTGAGCTCCTCCAACTCAGTACTGTCAAAACTAGTCAGGAGGAGAAGGTAACCACATACACCACAAACCCAGTCCCACATAGACCTACCACAACTGTAAATCAAACACATAAACACAGAAAAACATTCCCAGAGGCCCTAATTACAAACACACCACACCAACAGAAGCCTCCAAAGCAGATCCCAAGCAACCACAACCTCCAAACATAGCACATGCAACACATAGTACACAAAGCTGGTGTGCGAAACAGTCACAGGCCAGAAGGAGAAACAACATGCCTGGTACAGTTGTAATAGGTGTCTGTATAGGCAGACACACTGCCGTCCCACTCACCAGACTGAACATGGGAAAGGGTACAGTAAGCTGCCTGTAGGCTGCCACAATATGCCACATAATACAAGTACGCAGGTCACCCCAAAGCAAGTAGAAATATGATGCACTCAATGTCCATGCTGGTGTGAATGACCTGATATGTACCTCCCTGGACTACATGAAAAGAGACATGGATGAGCTCTCTGAGTATGTACCCCAGGCCGGTATGACACTGGCCATGTGCAGCATCCAACCCTCACCAAGAATGATGCCACAGTACAAACACAGAATGATCATCTTTAACAGGTGGCACAGTTACAGCTGTCAGTCCAAGAGGGTCTAATGTCTGTCTGCTTGAGATGTCATGCATGACAAGCCATGCTGCTGTTCCAGGGATGGCTTGCACCTGTTACCCCTGTGCGTCTGGATATTGGATAAGGCCTTTGCCACCTCCATAGAGCCGTATGTAGGCAAGGCCAAAAAGACTACCCACCACCCTAGAAAACATAAGTGGTAAGAAACATAAGGGTAATGCTGACCAATACCAGATGTGCAAACTGCAATATGCATGCCCCTGAGGCACTTCCCAGTATGGAGAACATCGATGTCTGTGCAGTGACAGAAGCCTGCTGCAAGCCTAGTGATAGCACACCAGCACTACCAGGTTATACCACATATCATGCGTTATGGTCCCAACACCTGGACCAAAACATCAAAGTAGAG
This sequence comes from Protopterus annectens, assembly GCF_019279795.1. Classification (NCBI taxonomy): domain Eukaryota; kingdom Metazoa; phylum Chordata; order Ceratodontiformes; family Protopteridae; genus Protopterus; species Protopterus annectens. The sequence continues at coordinate 22,652,570 of NC_056729.1, read as the reverse complement.
GTAGTATCCATATGCAGCATAGACACCCATACAGCCAGGTAACTGACAATGCACAAAGCAGTGGAGACCACCCATGTGCACCTAAGTGTAGTCAAAACTGCTGTACAGTCTGTAGCATGTAACAGACCACACTCTCATGCACAAGAACTCCACCCAGACATCCTGAAGACACTGGACAGTATGAATGTCCCACCAAATACCAGACAAGGTACTCACAAATTACCACATAGGTGGTAAACCATTATGTATGCAAGGAGTAAGCAGGGACCTAGGGACACAAGTCGACAGTAATCTGTCATGGGACACTCACAATGCCAATGTGGCTAGGAAGATTGTCGATACTGGACACCGTATCATGAAAGGATTCACATCTACATCAACAGAGGTCACTGTGCCCCTGTACTGTTCCCTTATCAGACCCATAATCTAGTACAATGACTCATGTGGGATGTACCGTACATGACACCTGCAGGGGTTCGGAAGACCTCAAGGGTACCCCACCAAGAGGATAAAGGGTGTCAAATATATGTCATATGCTGCCTGGCTGGAGACACCCCAGCTGAATGCAGTCACAGACTGCCTACACAGAGGCATTGTATGTCTGTTGTACAAGGCCATGTCCAACACAGGAGTAATGGACATGCTCCACCACAGGAAATCAAAGCCATTGGAGCTGTGAGAGTGACAGATGTCAGCCTCGACACATAATGAAATAGGATGTGCTGGAGGGACAGATACATAACCCAGAGGTTCCCCACACCCAGAAACAGGATCCCAATCCATGTTAGGCAGAGCCCCTCACTGACACCCCTCAACAGGAATATTGCCAAGTGGATGGATGATCGTACATGTATACTGGGAGTCTTCACTGTGTCATGACCAGACAGAGGCACAGTAAAGAAAATCATAAATGGCCATAATAGTCACATGGCAAGGGGCGGCGAAAGACACACACACTCTGGCTTGGCTTACTAATGCCCTAGGGTGGATAGCCTAGTATGAACCCATGAACCTATGAAGATACAAATTGTACAGAACACTAAGGATAATCACAAGGCTTACTTAACTGATGGTAGGAACCATGTTGGTAATCCACAGATATGCTCTGAATCACACAGATATTACAAACAACATACCAAACACACACATATTGCTAACATACAACCTGACAGGTGCAGTGCAAACCCCCCCCCCCAGAATGCAAAATATCTATCCCAGCAGACTGCTGGTCCCCTGACATTGCAGATGCTGAGGTAACAGCCATCATCTGCAAAGCAAAGCACACAGCAGCAAAGGTATGTGATGGTGTCCTGGGCTGAGGCCAACATGGACTCCAAGAAGAATGGAATGCCAAATCCCAATGTCAGCCTTACCACAGGATATGTACCCAAAGAGCAGTGTACAACAACAGTGGTCCTTCACAACAAAGGTGTTGCCTGAATGGATATTGCAAACTACCACTCCAGGATCCTGACAAGCTTGGTCTGCACAGCTATGGAAAGGATCAGTATGTACCGCAGACATAAAGCTATTGTGGACCTACTGATAGTGGACCCTACACAGTGTGGCTGTCGTAACTGCAGATCCTGCCCCTAAACATGTTTGACCCATTTAAAATAGTCATTAAGGTCATTGATGAGGGCAATGTGGTCCACACAGCGTAGCTGGACCGTGCATATGCTTCCAGACAATACCCTACGAGTTCAGTATGGATATGTTCACCAGCTTAAATATATACCCCTATGTCAGTAGAGGGGTTGCAAATCAGACCAAGGACAGAACTGACACGGTCAGACATGCTGCATCCATGTCAGACTACAAAGCAGATATGAGTGGCATCCCACAAGGCTTGGTCCTGGGTCCCCCCCATTCTGTATATATGTCCCATAGGTATAGACCAACATGGAAGGACTGTGACTGAACATGTATGCAGAGGAGTACAAACAGCCCACCATATCTGACCCCCAGCTGACACAAGCAACCCACAAAAGGGCCACCTACAAACAGACAACTGGAGCCATAGCCATGTCAGCAAGCTAATTGCAGAACTGTGTATAGACAACCACCGTGGATATACAGTAAGTGCCCACAAATTACTACACAGGTGTTAACCCATTATGTACCTAACATGTAATGAGAGACCTGGGGACACAAGGTGATAGATATCCTGCACTGGACAAACATGTGGCTGTAGTGTTCGTAGAAACATACCATATACCCACCCAATCATGAAGGTTGTCAGATGTAGATAAGGGGAGGTCACTGTGGCTCTGCAGTCATCCTTCATCAGCTTCACAATTGACTACAATAGCCCCCTGTGGGATATACCTCAGCAGACACCTCCATCAACTGTAAAGTCCTCAACAGTACCCCACCAGGAGTAGCAAAGAGCATGAACAGATGCCATGTGTTGCCTGAGTAAACAAACTGCAGCCCCACACACTGCCATACTGCCCAGCTACAGGCAAGCTGTGCCTGATGTATGAAGCCATGTCCAACCTGGAATCAATGAATATGCTGCACCTTGTACAATCTGAATGGCAGTGAGCTATGCACATGAGAGACCTGAACCCCAGCACTGACATACATAGGACAAGCTGTACAGAATGATCCATAACATAGAAGGCACCCCCACTCTTGAGTAAACTCCCGGTACAGGTTAGCCAGAGAGTCATCTATCGACACCCCTCAAGAGGAATCCCGATGAGTGGATGGGAGATGGTAGGTTAACCCTGGGTATCACTGTTATGTCAGAGGTAGACGGAGGCACAGTATACTAACCATGACATATGTCATGGCAAACACCAGTTACAATGTGTGTCGAAGGACAAACACACCCTGTGACTAGCATCAGAAATGGCCTAGGGAACATCGCTAGTGTTTGCCAATGTCCACCTATGTTGTGGAATACACTACCAATGTTGGACGAGCCTGGTGCAGGTAGTCCATATCTGAACATAATGCAACATGGTCATATGTGCACAACTGGCCCCTACACAGTCTGTTGTGCTCACTATGAAGATGTCAAGCAGTGATAGGACTAAAGCCCAGGATACTGTCCACCACAGTGAAAGTACTGAACCAGTACACTATACGGTACTACAGTGTTAGGCCATTATGAAAGTATGTTGACAACTGTCAGCAAAGTATCCCATGCAATCCTTGCAGGCACAGTATAATCCCTGTTGTGGCAGACATGAAGCAGTTGGCCAGTTAGTACACAACATGACACCCAACACACAATCATAAACGTGAGATATTGTTGAAGTTCACACACACCCAAATATGTGGTGGACTTCAGAGTGCAACATATGGAAAGCTCACACTGAGCATGCTCGCACACTTTGATAAATGAGGCATATGTCAGACAACATGCCATGGAAAGGCTGAACTGGGCATGCTCACACACTTAGGCCATATCTCCGTTTAGCAGTTGGCCACACATATCTGGTATTTGTATGTGTCATTCCAGGAACCAAACACAACACAGCAATCTGCCCAGTGCACACAGTAAATGACTACAGAGACATAAGTGATATAGTGGATCGCCGTCATATGCAAACATCTTCCACAGATACAAAATTTGGTCATAGGAACAGGGAATGCTATGGCAATAAAGACATGCAAACAGTAGAACAGCACAACAAATTTTGTGCATCTGACAATTGAACATATGGGTGTAGAGGTCAATACTAGGCTTGTTGCCCTAGGGAATGACAGCTCAGCCAGAGTGTGCTTGGCATCTGCATCCCCAGTACAGTAGGCTACTGTGCCACTGTAAAGTAGGTCACATAAGGCAACGTGTGAGGCTAGTGAGCTGTGCCTCTGTCAAGCAGGGGCACAGTGGAGATCCCAGGGTTTGAATGTGCTAAGCCACAGCCATGTTGTTGGTGTGTGCTGGAAGAGGGTTGCTGAGGATCTCTAACAGTAAGTGGCCATCAATAACAGACTGAGGGGAGCCCTATCTGCATTGTCTGGACAATTCCACTGTCAACACTGTGTTGTGATGATTATGTGGGAATGAAGTGTCGTGCCGGAACTGTTCACAGATGTCCTCCCTCTGTGGGCTACAGCTCTGCAATGTATTAGCTCACTCTGTCTGTTGGACGGCTCATATATGGCTGGTGTACACCTGACAGGTTTCTTGTTGTGGATCAGTTATGGGTACATGTGGGATAGCATGATCAATGCAAACCATACACATGCTCATAGAATGCAATTGTCAAGGATTATGCTGAGTGGCCAGTATAGTCCCCCAGCATGGGTCCTTTGAAGTCGTCCACCCCAGTCTTCACAAGTGTAGAGTCTGCTTGTGCTAAATACAGTTTGTATGTAGTGACAACCTTGCCTGGGGGTGGGGATGGGATATGGATGTCCAGGGAAAGGTGAGTATGGTCAGATATCAACAATGGTGGTCTACCTCTGGTGTGGAACAGTGAGTACCCATGTTGCAGATGGACAGGTGCAATATGTATTCCCCCATGTGGCTGTGGTGTGTGGTTCTGCCATAGCACATGGACCCACAAATTGTAGTGGCTGTAGGGTAAAGTGGTAGAGGCCTGAGTAGATCTCACACACAATATGCCTGTACCTGATGTTAACAACTGGAATGGTGTATGTGAACACCTGCATATCCCAGCACTGTTCCCAGGGAAGCTAAGTGTGTGTCCTGGATGTGGGTGTGGTGTTCTGGACTGGTTGTGTTGTGTGTTACAGGTCCTGTGGTCACGAAGCATGGTATAGAACATAACCTGCCAGTGCGATGTGCATATCTGACCCTGACGTAGGTGGCTGCAAATGCATATATATGCTATACCCCACCAGAAAGGTAGTACTAGATGTACATACCTTTGTAGAAATAAAGATGTCAGCACCCTATAAATACTGCAGGTGCAGACCAGATGCCCAGTAATTCGGTTAGCGAGCTCTGCTAATGCATCTCTCTCAAGTGTCATAATATAGGTAGGTAGGAGTTCGAACCATGCAATTGCTCAGTGTGTGTGTGTGGGTGGGTGAGCGGGGTTGATGTGTGTGCAAGTCTGTGTGAGGAAGATGTCCCTTTTGGCAACTGTGAAAGCACTCTACAGAATGCACATTCCCCTATTTAAGCACGGATGATGTCAGCACCCTCTAAGTACAGCAGGAGAAGGGAAACCTCCCAGTAATTCAAATAGTGCGCTCTGCTAATGCATCTGCAATGAGTGTCATAACATAGTTAAGTAGGGGGTTGAATCCTGCAATTGCCCAGTGTGTGTGGAGGGGGGTTAGTGTGTGTGCAAGTCTGTGTGAGGGAGATGTCCCTTTTGGCAACTGTGAAAGCACTCTACAGGATGCACATTCCCCTATCTAAGCACGGATGATGTCAGCACCCTATAAGTGCAGCAGGAGAAAACAAACCTCCCAGTAATTCGAATAGTGTGCTCTGCTAATGCGTCTGTCACGAGTGTCATAACATAGTTAGGTAGGGGTTTGAATCCTGTAATTGCCCATTGTGTGTGGAGGGGGGTTAGCCTGTGTGAGGGAGATGTCCCTTTTGGCAATTGTGAAAGCACTCTACAGGATGCACATTCCCCTATCTAAGCACGGATGATGTCAGCACCCTATAAGTACAGCAGGAGAAGGGAAACCTCCCAGTAATTCAAATAACGCGCTCTGCTAATGTGTCTGTCACATATGTCATAACATAGTTAAGTAGGGGGGTTGAATCCTGCAACTGTCCAGTGTATGTGGAGAGGAGTTAGTGTGTGTGCAAGTCTGTGTGAGGGAGATGTCCCTTTTGGCGACTGTGAAAGCACTCTACAGGATGCACATTCCCCTATCTAAGCACGGATGATGTCAGCACCCTATAAGTACAGCAGGAGAAGGGAAACCTCCCAGTAATTCGAATAACGCACTCTGCTAATGCGTCTCTCTCAAGTGTCATAATATAGTTAGGTAGGAGTTTGAAACCTGCAAGTGTGTGTGTTTGGATTTGGGGAGTTTGTGTGTGTGCAATTCTGTATGACAAACATGCTTTTTTGCAATCAGGAGATCACACTACATGATGCACATTACCCTTTCCAAACAATGATGATGTCAGCACCCTATACATACAGCTGGAGAAGAAACACCTACCAGTAATCCGAATAGCGCAGTCTACTACAGTGTCACTCTCAAATGTCATAACATAGTTAGGTAGGGGTTCAAAACCTGCAAATGGCAAGTGTGTCTGTGTTTGGATGTGGGGAGTTTGTGTGTGTGCAATTCTGTATGAAAAACATGTTAGTTTTGGCAATCATGAGATCACACTACATGATGCACATTACCCTTTCAAAACACTGATGATGTCAGCACCCTATAAGTACAGCCAGAGAAGAGGAACCTCCTAGTAATCCAAATAGTGCACTTCGCTAATGCATTTCACTCACGTGTCGTGACTTTGTTAGGTAGGGATATGAATCTTGCAAGTGTGTGTGTGTATGTGTGTGTGGGGGGGGTAGTAGGGTGTGTGTAAATGCAAGTGTGTGGAAACAGATCCTTTTGGCAAATACTACAATACACCAGATGCTACATATTCCCCCAGTAAACACAGGGGATGTCGCCACACTATCAGCACAGCCAAACAGGGCTAGTTGGCCAGTAATGCCAATAGTGCACTCTGCTACTGGGTCTATTACCATTGTCAGAGTACAGATAGGTATGTTTTGGTAATCCACAACTGCCACGTGTGGTTGTGTCACACATTATGATCTTGTGTGGGTCTTTGTGCATAACAATGCATGCCATTGCGTAAACCAGCAATGGCAATGCACACATGATGTATGTGTGTGACACATACACATAAATACCTGTGACCTGCAGTAGTTACCATGTCTGACACATGCCTCGAGTGGATAAATGGTATTTGCAATGCATAACAATATGACTGTGTCTTACTGTGCAGGGGCCGCATGCGGTATGTGTCTATACAGTGTGGGTGTATATGGTAAAATACCTACAGCAGGGGATACACATCTGGTCTGGGCCATATAGTCTACATGTAGTCAATGTACAGGTGCTGCATGTTCCCATCTGTTGTGGGAGTGGTAACATGTCACTCCACTGCAATTCAGTGACCACATGCTGGGAACCCTTCAACTAGTGTGTTGTAGCTACAGTAATGTTCACGCACAATGTTTGGCTGGATGCAGTCCAGCCATATAAACACAGTTCTTAAGACTGTCATATTGCCAGTGTTGTTATGGAGGATAGGTGGGTTTCCTGTGTATGGGAGGGTTGTGTGTGCCAGGCTATGAACCAGACAGCAGTCTGACACACTGTTAGCTGCACATGAATAAGCCCTGTTGCTTTGTGCTGTGCCAACAACCTGGAGGTGTGTGTATCTGTGGTGCCTTGGGATACCATCCCCCTGTCCATGTGTGTTACATGTGTAGGGAATGACAGGCATGGTATGAGGTATAACCTGGCAGTGATGGGTTGCACCTGTGAGCCATGAATCAGGACTCTGGTACTGCACAAACATTGCAGTTCACCGTGCTGAGGACAGTGTCCAGTGCATGCATCTTGCGGTGTACACTGCTGGTGTTGTGTAGCATCACTGTTAGTGTCCTATCCTGTGTGATACCTGCGGAGGTGGCTATGTAATCCGTGTCCTGCAGCATAAGGCAGTATGTGTGTATCAAGGGGCTTCGCCAATATACATTGGGCCATGGGTGTCATGTGCAAGCTGCCCCTTGGAAATCATTGTGGCTACCATAGCATGTAAGCACACGTTGACAGCCAGTGGATACCCTATGAATGACATTAGAGACTGAGTAGAATGTAGACATAAAACACCCTTCCTACATATAGTGGTAGCATACCTGGTGAGGGTATGATGGCAACCAAGATCAGGCTCATACTGGCCCGTGCCACATGCTGAGAGATCCCTTCTATGTTCCCTATCATGTAGTCCAGGGAGGTATGTCTCAGGTCATCCATTGTGGCATGGTCAGCGACTGAGTCATATGTGTCCATGCCTCTGACTGACCTGTATGCATGTGTTTTGTGGTGGACCATAGTGCCCCAGAGGCATATCACTGTGACCTTCACCATGTACAGCCTGTTGAGTGGGACCCCACTGCAGCGGCCAAGAGAGGTACCTGACACATCTGTAGCAGGTGTGTTGTGTAGCCCTACAGGCTGTGAGTGTGTGGCACACGGGATGTGTGTGCCATGTGTGGCATGTGCTCTGTTCCGACGTAACGTATGCCTGTGTGCCAGCTGCGGAGGTGTGTGATGCTCAGGCAGGATGCTATTCTGAGTCTCCAAGTATGCCCCAGTGTGTTCAGCTTGCTGTCAGTGCGTGTCTATGTCTGACTGGTATTGCAGTCACTGTAGTATGACATGCCACCTGACAGGGTATGGCATTACTGGGTTCAGAGTGCTCAGTCCCCAGATTGGCTATGTGGTGGCATCCCACACATGTGTTGTACGTTCCTGGCCAAGGGTGATGGTTGACTGCATACATGTGGCAGCTGTGACATTGCCACATGACTCACATAAACCACAACTGGACCATAGAGGTGATTCACAGGTTACCTTTGCACATGCTACCCTAGTAGTGTGATTGCCATGGTGAGTACCAACACATAGGGCCAATGGGGAACAACATACTGAAGGTGTGTATGTGTGGGTGTACTGCTACTGTTTCATAGCACTGGCATATATGACTGCACACGTGGGTAAATGCCAGGTAAGACATGTGCAATGTGTCACAGGCAACGTACATGCGAACAGGACAGACAGTGATGTTCTGTCATGTGTAAACTTGACATACGTATCGTACGCTATGCAGATGTCACTAGGAGTCCACAGAAGCACTGTAACTCTGCATTGCAGGTGGAAGCAGTGTTGCAGGGAACCCCAAGCGAACATGCATGCAAACAAAGCTACAGTAAGCAGGGCTGGAAGTAGTCCATTGTACAACAAAGAAGGGGTGACACTAACAGTAGGTTACAGTGCAAATATGTGGGCACTATCAACATATACCCAGGAATGCACAGCGCAGATGCCCATGGTAGAACTGATGTTATGTCTTAGTTTATTGTGATTTGGATTACATTGGTACTGCACACATATCAACATGTGCAAACATCCACATTGCATAGTCGTGGGCAACTTGCCACCATTACTGTACATGTCCATCATTGCGTATCACTACTTGCATTAGCTTCCCCCTGTGCTACCCATGTATGTGGCTATCTGTTGACATCCTTACCACCGGTATGCAATAATGTGCAGCTGTTACACTTTGGTACGTACTATGGGTGCAGATAAGAATTCAGGACAGTCATATGGTTACTGAATCAGGCATGCTGGGATATACACACAGTCATATCAGCACACTGTACTGTTACCAACATGATACTACTAATACACTTCTATGTAGTCACCCTGTGCATCAGCAACGTGTTTACCTGTACCTGTACTGATATTGGAGATTGCAGGGGGTGGCACAGTTTCATCATATGCACAGGGTGTGAATTAGGTATGCCTGAGTCTGCCACTGATGCCACCAATTGACATGTGTGTGTATGTGTGTTGGTGAGGGACAGCAGTACAGGGTGGGGCACTATTCGTGCAGTGTGTGCGTGTATGTGGTAGCCCTAGGTGTTAACATTTCGCATGTGTGTATGCACGCACACAGTTCCACCTCATGGCTGCCATATACAGGGGCTTGTGGACAGCCACAGACTGCACCTGGCAGGTCATACAGATCAGTGTCTGTGGGCACGGACACAGTACGTGTGCCTGGCAGGGGTGCTACGAACTGTATCTGGTACTAAGCCAGACTGGGTACTGTCATCAGAATGACTGGACACAGGTCCCTGTTGGGACTGTCCAGAGCCACGTGCACATGGTCTCCTGGGGCGTTCCAATGACAGCACAGACCCAGCATTGCTGGGGCTGATGTTGGCACTATGGGGGCATGCACTGGCCTGTTATCATCCGCGCCAACTGCCAGCTGCTGCTGTTGCTGGCATAAGGCCACGTCGAAGCCGCAACCGCCCACCATTGCCCTGGCTCATGGACATTTGGTTGTGGAACTGCTGTAATATGTCCCCACAATGTCTGTCTATGACATTGGTGAAATTACGGATAGCATCCTCGATGTCACACATACTGTCAGTCATGGCTGTTCGACATGCTCTCAGCTCCCTCAGACCCTGTCTGGTGTACCTTTCCAATACGTGACTGTGCCTGCATGACAGCCCAAAACATAGCTGAGGTTGACAGACCTCTTTGGGCACATCTGCCAGAGGCAGTATGCCCGTGGATGCTCCCACGAGAACCCATGGGCAACTGTCTGTGTGGTACCATCGCAGGACCCTGCCCATGGCTGCTGTGTGTGGAAGCATGTGCCTCAGATACCACATTACCATGGTCAATGCCCACTGTATCCTGTCCATCACCTAGGGACAATGGTGACAAAGGCTGTACTGGCAGGATGACTGTGCGCAATGATGGGGTTGACAGCTGTGTACTGTCAATTGGCTGACCAATGGCAGACCCTGACAAGGTTCCTGTGCCATTACACAGATGTCATCATTACCAGTACCTGTGGCACCAGATTCAGGTTCCCTGCTGCAGGACACCAGAGCAGCACCAGAACCTGTGGGAGGAAGACAGGAAACACAGTTTACAGTGTCCACACAATGTTACCAGTGATGCACTTATGCACACATGCACACATACACACGTGGACACATGCACACATGCACACATGCACATATGCACACATGCACACATGCACACATGGACACAGGCACACATGCACACATGCACACGTGGACACATGCACACATGCACACGTGGACACATGCACACATGCACACATGCACACGTGGACACAGGCAGACATGCACACATGCACACGTGGACACAGGCACACGTGCACACATGCACACATGCACACATGCACACCTGGACACAGGCACACCTGCACACATGCACACCCTGCAGTATACATACAGAACACTACTGAGTTACACTAGTATTACTAGCATTATCAGGACTATTATAGGTATTGTTAAACACACTCACCAGCATGGATGGCCTGCCTTGCTGTAACACCGGAGGGACCTGCAGAAATGAGGATATTAATGTCAGTGGGCACAACTGTGCCATTGATACTGCATATGATACAGTGCAGTAGTACACCAGTTGCCTTTCACACGTCAGCTGCTGATATTGCCAATATCACACCTGCACAATTACATACTATGTTGACAACTACATACCATGGACACACCTTACACATGCATAAACTAACAGTGTTCAGAACAGTCAAGTGTACATATGGTATATTACCTACACTCTCCATGTCGTGCTGCTGTGTGGATCCACCTCCATCATGATGCAGGTGTATTGCTGTTGCTGTTCCGAGGCTGGAGCCACAACACTTAGGAGTGGCCCCTCCAGTCTGGTGAGGGGGGGATGTGTGGCCACCCCGCCTCCTGTGGCAACCTGTTGCCTGTGGATATCCGACGCACACTGATGGACATTTCTGATTAAATCACTGCAGTGATGTCGTACCTGCTCATATGTCCTATTATGCGTGCCAATGTCATTTACCCTACGGACAAGGTCTTTCCACAGTGCAGCCCTCTCCTGCTGATTCTGGTTGGTGCGGGAAAACAGTATGTCATACTCCCGCACCAGGCTCTGGTGTATCTCCTCATCTTCTGCTGCAGAGTAGGTGGGATTACGCTGATGCGCCATCTCCCTGGAAGAGAACACAAACAGGATATCAGCAAACTATATCAGCAATATATGGCACAGATACTATACATGATACTCAAGTGTAGTGATATACTACTACTCCCATATGTTGCATGTGTGTGTCTCGTGGTGGATACACAAGTACATGGCCAGATATCAGTGCTCAGCCAACACCTGTGCAACAATACCTGCCACATTCCATACAACATAGTAGCATGCCCCATTGGTCAGCACACTGCAACAGGTCCAATGCACAACCTCACTCTGGGGGTTCATACCAAGGTACTGTATGTGGAACACCATCCACTAGTGTGATCTGGACACTAGTTACTTGGCCTGGACATACATATCCCACCACCACCACCAGCACAGTAGACTACTTTGATATGTATGTGATTAGACAGTTATTCACTTGTTAGGACTAAGATGGTATCCATGCAGCCCACTGGGTCAGTGGAAGCCACAACCCACACTGCTGACCCCTTTGCAAATGCTTACCATGGACATCCCACAGATTGTATGGAACTTGCACACACATTTCTAACCCAGACCCTATACACAAAGGTTAGGCATCCTGTCCGGTGGACCCCAGCCAGAGGCAGATTGTCTAACAATAGCAGGAGGCTACTGCAGGACAGAGCAGATTCACATTAAGGGAAGGCATCTGTGGTCAGCACTGGTAATACGCTATGGTTTCTCATAACAACAGCCACGGCCTACTCTGGGAGGGAAATGGCCACAAACACTATAGATAACCACAAGGCCTTTTTCAGTTATGTTACACATATGGACCAAATGCCTCAGATATGCTCTGAGTTAATACACACCTACTTAACATTCACCGAACACACAGATATTGGCAACATTCTTGCAGACAGGTTCGGTGCACGTATCCCCCCTCCTTCTCCCCCACAAGTAGAAATACTTATCACAGCTGAATGTAACCTCCCTATCATCTTACATGTCCAGGTGAGGGCCGCCCTCAGCAAAGCAGAACACACAGCATCACTGTGACCTGATGGTATCCCTGGATGTGTGCTACGTGCACTCCAAGAGGACATACAACCGCATATAAGACCGATATTTAACCTTGGCCGTACTACAGGATATGTACCTGAACACTGGCATACAGCAACAGTGGTCCCACACCACTAAGGAGGCACCTCTACTGACCCTGGGAACTACGCATCATAAGCATAACCGGCCTGGTCTGCTAAGCTATGGAATTATTCAGTATGGGATGCATATACAGCGATATTGGGTACCTGCAGACACTTGTTCCCGGCCAGTTTGCCTTTGTGATGGGCTGATCCTGCCTTTTGAACCTGGTTGACCTTTCAAAACAGTCACTACAGCCATTGATGAGGGCAACGCACAGACAACTGCTGCCAGGATCATGGCCTAACACTGACTGACATGTAATGTATAGTCATCCCCTTTTGGTGGAACTACGTGCACACAACATATCACATGGACATACCTATAGATACAGATCTATGACACATTTGGAGGGTTCACAGTACGCAGACTATTAACTTGCTACTTTACATTACCTGTGTTTGTCACAGCTGGATGCGTTACCACTACTTCTGCTTCCTGCGGCAGCTGGCATGGCTTGCTACTGTCACTGCTGACAGCTTAGACTCAGTGTGTAGCGTGTGTTTTCTTTTTTTTTTTCTCTCACTCTCTGTCTCTGTCTCTGTCTGTCTCTCTCCCTCTGTCTGCCTCCAGACAGTGCAATGAACGTATTGCATGTGTGGAGTGTTAGAACAGGATGCTTTGGTAGGTACCTGCATAGGTCCATGTGATGGCCTCTGCACCAATTGTAAGCCAGCATTTGCTAATTGCATGCAGCCAGTTGTGTACTGATTGCAGTTCTCACTGTGATTTCAGGACAGTGCTATAAAAGGGTATGTGAGATAGGCGTGGCCCTTTCAGATTGTAAGGGTGGGGAACATGCTGGTATGCTGTGGACACTGTTCTGTGAGTGTAAAGGTTAGTATCTCTCTCATGATTCAGGCTGTGTTGTAGATTCACATTTCTCCATTCCTCTCTCCTGTTCCCTCTACTGAGTGTGTATGCACAATGACACCTACAACTATATATATATATATATATATATATATATATATATATATGTAAATATACATACATTTATATATGTACATTAACTGACATTATTACCTACTAGCTACCAACTAGCATGGCTGTTTCTGTTCACACACTACTATTATGGAAATCCACTAGTTTTGACAGTAATTCTAAATGACATGCTTTGTGTACTACACATCCTATATTCCCTTTACATTAATTCCTACTATTACATGATATATTTATTTTAGCACAATGTTCTTGTATAAGAGTCATGGCTTACTGGTAGATCATGCAGACTACTGTTTCCTGGGTTGGGGACTGACAGTGGGATTTTATTTTGCTTTTGAACTGACTACAGGACCTGTCAATCAGAGTGACTAAGGCACTTTTAAGCAGTTGTAACCGGGTTAGCGCTGGTTTGCGTGGAGCTCATGCATGCGCACTGGCGTTCAGCTCCGCGCACACCCGCTTACAACCTCTTAACAGTACTTACTCTGGCGCACACCCGCGCTATTTTCTTTGAAAGAAATGAAAATGGGGAGACAGGAAAGTGGTGAAAAAGGGGTCACAAAGAGGGTAAGACAGTAGGGAAACAAGCTTGGGATTTGCAGGAGGGATGTAGGTAAGGCCCATAGCTGCCCATTTCTTCATCAGCAACAGCTGTGCATATGTATGTAATTTGGTGTGACATTTGAAACCTTCCACCCCTGAGAGAGGTGTCAGGACAACAATAATACTTGTTGTACAGCCAATTGTAATTGATAGTTTCCATGTCCAGCAGACATGTGTGCGGAATGGGCAGCTATGTATGGGGCGTAATTTTTTTTTGGGTACAGAGTGCCCTTTTTTTTCAGGTGAGAGTGGTATGTCAGGTGAAGGAAGTCGGTATAGCTGGGGAGGTAGGTTGGGTAGGTCAACAGATAAGACAAACAAGACGCATACAGGGGCGGTGTATGACACGTGTGGGGGGGGTTGCACAATTGACGGGGACGGAGGTTTGGATATCCAGAGCCCATGAGCCCACAGATGGCAACAGTGGAACTGATATCCCCACCCATGGGCAGTTGCCACTGTTCCTTCACTGCCCAGGATGGGGCTGTGCTGGGGGCTGTGTAGGCCGGGCAACAGGCATGCCCGTAAGTTTTGCCACCTGTGCCTCAAGCTGGCATAGGGGCCCAAGAACAGAGTCCTGGATCTCCCTACACACCACAGTCCGGATGCTATGGAGGGTGAGTGGTGGTTCTCCTCCGGCCACACTTGCAGAGGGGGGACGAGCCCTATCTCCTTCAGCGCTTCCACCCGCAGGTGGCACAGGGCCACCGGAGGAGGGTCCAGACTGGACACTAGTGCCAGGTGCACTCGCCAGCTGAGGTGGGAGAGGTGGGTCCGCTGGAACCCGCCTTCCCTGTCGTCCTATGTTTTGCATTATGTCATGACAGTTTGGGTTAGTAACATATAATACCATTCACAATTAGTTGTAACAGCATGCATTAGTATTCCCATGAACCAAACACCCAGATATTCACACCATTGAACAGCGATCATAACACATGCATAATTTGAACAGAAATACACAGTCCAACAACATGCAAGGTTGATTGATGGCAACAGGACATCAGGTTTGGATGTATGAACAGGGCAGATGCATCAACGGACATGCAAATATTTATGACCCAACAGGACAAATATCCAGGGGTGTTAATTGTGATTGCACATACCATTTTCACGTGGAATGGGTTATATCTAGTTATAGGGTGAGGTGAAGAAAATAATATTAACACCTTCGAATACCAATACATATGCTGTACATTTCTAATAGCTGCACATATATACACACTACTGTTCTAACTACAGTTTCCTATATGATAACTACTTCAATTTGGTGATAGGACTGTTACTGCTACATCAATATACATTTTATTGTTCTTCATACACATTCATATCTGGCTTTGTTCAGCTACATCATCCTGCTACATTTGCTTTATATAGCTATAGACAACTGTGGATGTTTGGTATGTCAGACAATCATACTATCTGCATATTGCAGACTGAGAGCAACATATCCAGATTTTGGGATACACATTCCAGCTGCAGCAACACTTTGAACAGATTTCACTGTTTGGTTTTGCTTCTCACATGCATTTCATTCTGTACTGACTGCAGTATACTTTATTTGGGGGTTATTACTACGTTATTGGTGGATTCATAACACTTTCTCACACTCTCTCACTTGTTTTCATTTTACTATTCAGGATGGTACTTACTTCTAGGCTTTATTGACATGTTTTACCTGTAGTTATTACAATCCTTTCCAGCAGTCTCACTTCTGTCATGTTTCAGTATTTCAACAGGGGTATATTTCACACATGTGATTTGCTCATCTTCTGCAGCTGTACTTTTCAGCCTGCTGCAGGTTGTGTACTATTATATTACAGGTGGGGCATCTTTATTTCAGACTTTATTTCAGACATTTTCATTTTTCTGTTTGGATTACAGACTGCAACACACTTTTGTTATCAAGCAATACTTGCAAACACTCTTACACTGTTACTTGCACATTCTCTTACTTAGTGAGTACACTGCACTCTTTTGCTAACTGTCATACTTTTATATTTCTTTACAGTTACTGGAAGAGGATTACTGACCTGCCTGGTGGCTCAACCACACCAGCCTATCGCCATAGGCTCTGCGGTTCGCAGAACGGACACCTGCAGCTGTAATATAAATGAAGTAATATTGGAATACACATCTCCATAATATCAGCTAGTTTAATTTCTTACATACATAATTACATGTAACTTACTCAGTAGTGGGGCATTGGGTAATTGCCAGGCTTCCTGGATCCAAAGGTTCAATTGGTCCTGCTTGTGTCTCTTCAGGTCCGCATGGTGGTGACGAACCTGCTCACCAATCCTTGGAATCCCTGTGGCACTGGTGAGATCATGAGCCAACCGGTCCCATGCCTCAGCCCTATATGCTCCCCACAGGACCTGGCCCTGCATGAGTTGGGCCTCATGATTGTGGACTAGGAGCCAGACCATGTATCTGGACTCCTCAGTGCCCCACCTCTGTGCTCGAAAGCAACTACCCTCACCTACTCCTGTCATTCTGGCTGCAAGTCAGTTCTACAATTGTTTATGCTGTGTATTCCCGCCTATGGGGCTTATATATGCCGTTTTTCCCGCACATATCTGTGATTGGCCATTTTGGAATTGTATCAACTTCACAAAACCTGCTTTGTCATGCTCCACTTTGTATTCATTCCTTTATATTTGCTATTACTGCATTCCTAGGTACTGCTGTCATGGCTTAGTGGTTCAGTACCTTGACTATGGTGCATAGTATCCTGGGTTCGAACCTGGCCACTGCTTTTTATTTTTTATGAATGTCTAGACAGGCAGAGGGGTGTGTCTGTGTAAAGGCAGTTTTGATATGGCTTGCTCAACGTTGCCCGTCGGTTAGCTTGTTGGCGCGGTGCGCAGCTCCGCGCAAATGGGGTACGCTGGTTTACGCCTCATTTGGCTATCAGCACGCATATTACGCTCAGATCAGCTAGGGGCACACAGTTTCACTGTGTTAAACCACTGCTCACCTACGGGCACTCATTTTGCACCTGTTACACCACTGCTCACCTTTGGGCACTCATTTTACATCTGTTAAACCACTGCTCACCTATGGGCAGATGCACTCACCTTGTTAAACTGTAGCTCAGCTATAGGCACATCTGACATTTTTTATTAATTTGTTATCTCACATTTCTTCAAAATAAATGGACTATTTCATTACATTTTACATGAACTATGATTTTATATGTGTACATGTTTGTCAGGGACTTGTTTTGTGCTTATTTTACTAAAAATAAAAATTGGTGTTGTGGGGCCTCGAACCATGAATGCCTGCTCTTCAGCCGACGTCTCTACCACTACGCTATTGCTTCTTGGCTTACTTTGCATATTTAGTTCTTATATCCTTTTCCACTGACTGCTAACTGTGGCTAAGCTACGGACACTCCCGCTCAAACGAGCGCACTCATGCGCAAACATCTTTACGATTAAAAAAAAATATATAACATGTTCATTTATATATTTTATGTTCATAGTCTGTGGGGGCATGTGTTGTGTTGTGTTTATTCACATTTCCATGGCCTCTGTCGTGGGTGTTTACTTTGGGCAATTTTACTCTTCTGGGGGTGTGTCCGCTTGCAGGGCTCGGCCTATGGACACGCCTCCTACTGTCTTCCACGGACCGTGTTAGCCTTCGGTGTGATTCAGCATGCCCTCATGCATATGCATGACATGCTGACGTCACACCGTTTAACTGCAGCCTCCGTGTAAGCCATGTATCTCTTACACGGAGGCTTCATGAATCCTGCCCTAGGTCTTTTCATCAAAAAGGAAAGAGAATTATTTCAGTTCTGCTTAAATATTTAAATTACACTCATAGTGACCTGCATGGTGGTACGTCTTTGTACTTTCCTGCCTTTTTCCATGATTCGGCCAAAAAAGTTATCTGCTTGCATTGTTTTGTTGATTGTGGGACCATAGCCTTGTATTTTAATTTGCAGTTGTGGGAAGATTGTGCTTCTACATTATTCTGCGCTTCTATTTCCACAAGTAGAATTATTTATAAAAGCTATCTGTTTGGGTTTACACACTGCTGGACCATAGTCTTGTAGTTTAATTCACAATTGTAGCAGTACTGTGTACTACTGTCTGATTTGAGCCTTAGTCATGTATTACTGCATTTGTTTCCATAAACAGTGTTACTGGAAAATTTCTGCATGGTCTGATGCCTTAAAATAAAGTAGAAGTTAACAGTGAGGAAATTGCCTCTGCTCCAGTTTGTGCTTCAATGCTTTTATAGTCTGCTTACCATTTACCTGTTTAAAGTTGCATTCTTTATTTACCTTATCCCCCACTAACACATTAAGCTAGAGTTTCTGAAAGAGCTCCAGTTTTGGCTTTATTTGATTGGATGCCTCTCAAGCCAGCCTGCAATTTTAAGCACTGAGCTACCCCTTCACAGGGTCTTTTAAGACTTAGATAAGTGTGTAACTGTGAGTAACTAGCTTTTCATTAAGAAGAAAAGAGAATTGCTTCAATTTTGCTTAAATATTTAAATCGTATTTATAGTGACCCGTATGGTGATACATCTTTGTACTGTTCTGTCTTTTTCCATGATTCAGCCAAAACAAGTTTTCTGCTTGCATTGCTTAGCTTATTTTGGGACCTTAGTATTGTATTTTAAATTTGCAGTTGTGGGAAGATTGTGCTTCTGCATTATTCTGTGCTTCTATTTCCACAAGTAGAATTCTGTATAAAAGCTATACTGGTTTGTGTTTTAAACCCTGCTGGGCCATATTCTTGTAGTTTAATTAACAATTGTGGCAGGACTGTGTCCCACTACCCACATTGAACCTTAGTCATTTATTACTGCATTTTTCCATAAACAATGTTATTTGTAAATGTCTGCATATTCTGATGCTTTGAATCATAATAGAAGTTCATTAGTGAGAGAATTGCCTGTGTTCCAGTTTGTGTTTCAGTGCTTTTATATTCTGCTTATCGTTTACCTGCTCAAATTTGCATTCTGTGTCTGCTCCATTAACACACTAAGTTAAGCTAAAGTTTCTGAAAGTGCTACAGTGTTGGCTTTATTTGATTGGGTGCCTCACTAGCAAGCCTGCTTGTTCCTTGAAAACTTTTTCCCTAACCCTTCCACTCTTTTTCTGTAATGGTTTCATAAAACTGTGTCTCCGGCCTCTACTACTTGTGGCAATCTGATTTACAGAGTACCTTCATTCCCCCTTTCATTGCTAGTATCTGCTGTATAAGCTATTTATGTACTCTTCCCACCCATTGTTATCCATAGATCCATGCTATTGAGTGTCCACCCAGCAAACCAGTATTGCTCTTGAGTAAACCTCCTTTACTACATTTTGTATTCTGTTCATTTTCCTAGAGCTTAGCAAAGCTTGGAGTCCTAGTCTACATTCCAGAAGTGTTTAAAGGTATCCGGTTCTATCAAGGCAAAGTTAAGTACCTATGATTGCTAATCACACTTGCTTAAGTTATTTTGAATTATTGCTACTGATTACTGCCTTTATGAGTGCATTTCACTTTATTTTTTGTAAAAATGATTGCTCTTCCTTTCACTGTTACTGCTGCAAAACTGTCTTGAAATCCCCTTCTGCAAGGGTTTTCCTGCTAGCTGTTTAATTCATTTTTGGTAGCATTGCACTTGTGGGTCTCTTCTACAGTGTTTTTACATAAGGAGGACTGGGTTTATTCATCTTGTGTCAGGAAGTATTTGCCTGGGCTATCTGAGTTGTGAAACAACAAAAGGACTCATAGTGTAGTCATTTTATTGACCAGAATGCTTATTGGTTAGTTTTCTGTTTTATTTTTTTCCTGTGCTGCTATAAATTGTGTACATTTGCATAGGTTAGCAGTGCCTGATACAGTAGCATACATCTGTAAAGCAAATTTTCTAGTAGAATGGTCCATAAAACTGTACCCTGTAAAGCAGAAATATAGAGCAAATGCCTTGCATGCCAACAAATTTAGAGCAGCTGGTTGGCATTGAGTGTCAAAAGCTACAGATTTAGAATAATTCAGTACTGTGTAAACATCAAAGTTAGTAGAATTTAGTACTGGTCAGCATAATATGCCCCAGTAAAGGAACCTCATTAGTCTGCACCAACAAAGCACTCTTAATATCCTCCACATCCCAATACACCACCCCCTTGTAGCTCACTAGTCAAAGGACTGGACAGTATGGATATGTAATTTCTTAACTTCTTTGTAGCCAGCTTGGTGGATATGGGTATCTTGAGACAATGTAACAACTGTCTCTTGTTTGCTAACTGCCACTTAATCCTTAAAGAAGCAGACACATTATGGGAGAGGTGTACTTACACAGTTACACTGAAGGCTAAACTCTCGCATACAAGTGCACATCAGGTTCTCAAAACCATGCACACAACACTCATGTCACGTATATCAGAACACACACATAGACTAACATATGCTGAGGCACTTAAAAGCAATCTTCCTAAACAACAAAGATTGCCTTGAATGCCCATTGTCAAAGCTATGCCTCATCAAGCTCAAAGGCACTCAGAAAAAAACAGCACATAACACCACACATACTGTCACTCTCAGTGCAACTCCAAACATTAAGACCCTAAGTCAAGGGAATGCACTTCCAAGGACTCTCATTATATGGGATCCACTTGAAAGATGTACTGATGCCCCAATCTCCAGGCAGTACAAGGAGAAAATAATAGTGAGGTGCTCAGGTGCTAGGATCCACCAAGTTATACCTGCACTCATGTCATTATGCCACAGGTACCAGTATGATTCCATCATTATCCATGTAGGAATAACTGACTTGAGATGTACCTCTTTGGGCAATATGAATAGAAATTTATGAAGCTCATGGAGTATGTGTCTCAGGCTGGTGTTAACACCAGCAGCCTATGTCCATCAAAAAGGATGATGCTGCAATATGATTGATTCAAAAACTGACTGTCCTTCTGGTGTCATTCTAAGGAAGTTCAATGTTTTCAGCTTTGGAAAATGGGATTAAGAGACTACATTGCTTTGACAAGGATGGTCTGCACCCTTTACCTCTAGGCTTTTGAATACTGGCAAAACCTTTTTTCACCTCACAGTGCTTTTTTTAGGCAATGCCAAACTGACAAACCTAATGACATAGCAAAATCAATTCAACTTCTCAATACTAGGAACTTAAATAAAAAAAAAAAAAAACACACACTCAAGAATATAGGCATCTGTGCAGTTACCAAGACATGGCTTAAAGTGGCAGAGATTATGCAGGCAGTGCATGGCCTCAATGCCTTCCACATGTTTAGACCAGGAGCTGCACAGACAAAGGCTAAAGTTGGAGGTGACTCAATATACCCCAGTAACAAGCATACCACTGGGGTGGTGAAACAGGATGACGTGCTGGAGATTCTCCATGCTCAGATCACACTAGACAAAATCCTGTACCATATTCTAGCCACTTATAGATCACCCTCCATGTCCCTAAAAGCTCATAATGTATAGTTGGACCTACAGTTGACACTTACCATCCAACCTAATACCCTTCTATTGAGAGACTTTAATTTCCCCTCTATAGACTGGGAATCCTACATCGCCTGAAATCTACAGGTATAGTGATTCCTGGACTTCATAAATACAAACACCCTTGACTTAATAGTGATTATGCTCTCTAGATATTCCAACATACTGGACATGGTGCTCACAAATATAGGAGAATGCTGCACTCTTCCAATGTCTTGTCCTTCTTGGTACAGTCTGACCATAAAGCTGTCTTTTTCAAACCCAAAATCAACTCCATAATCCCATTAAAACCAATAACAACTAGGAACTATTACTTCTTATTAAGTGATGGTTTGTCAAAATTCGATGTCCCTCCAAACCCTGAGAAGACAGCAGCCTAAGATGAATCCTTGTCAGAAGCTTTCTACAACTATGTCAGTGGTTACATAGAGGCTGCTGTAGCTACCAGAAATAAGCCCAGGACTTGCACAAGAAAAAAAACAACATCCTAGTGGTATTCTAAATTAATCAGGATGTATAACAAAAGGAAAAAAAAATTAAGGTAAAGCTCAGGAAGAGTAATTCTCATCAAGATAAAAACACTCTCATAAAACCAAATAAGCAACTAAGAGAGCTAATTAGGTCAAGCAAAGCCCAAGATTAAGATAGCCTCCCAGGTGAAAGATAACCATAAAGCCTTCTTCAGCTATATGAGAAGCCCCAAGGGTAGCACACAGCAATGTGCTAACCTGGTGGTTAATGGTGCCACATTCACCGCGCCTGGAGATATAGCAAACCTATTGGCAGACAAATTTATTTCCAACTTTTCCCATGTCTCACCCCCAACCATCCCCCAAAATACTCTCAAACATAACCCCTCCAACTGTAACTCAGGATCATGCACTAGCTGTACTCACTAAAGCCAGGAATACAGCCTCAATGGACCCCACAAATGTGCCAAAATGCCTCCTGAGCAATCTAAAATATAACTTATCAGGACCCCTTGAGTCTTTATTTAACTACAGTTTTAAAACGGACTTTGATCCACATCAAATGAACTGAGGACTGAGACAGCCATCTCCCTTCATAATGGAGGACTTTTAATAACTCCTGGAAAGACCCATTAATCTGACTAGTCTTATTTGCAAAGAAATGGAAAGAATTATCATGGAAATAATAAACTAGAACATAGAAGACCTCCAAACAGAGGATCTATCCCAGTCTGGCTTTGTCAAAGGGGGGGGGGGGTCATGTTTACTGATTCTAGTGGGCTTCTTTCAAAAGGTCATTAAGGCAATGGATGAGGAGAAAATGGTGCATACTGCCTATCTGGATAAAGCACTTGATACAGTACCTCATTTGGGCATTGTCAACAGACTGATGGAACTATGTATAAATCCCTTTGTAACATGCTGGATAGGACCTAGGAGGTTAGAAATGGTGAGATAACCCCCCCAAAGACCCCTCCTTCCCAAAGAGGCTGGTCACCAGTGAAACCCCCAGCACTCTGTGCTAGGCCCATTCTTCTTTGGCATTTACTTCTCAGATGTCAAAGCCAATATCTAGGGCTTCTGGCTAGCCAAGTATGCAGATGATTTTAGATGAGGAGAAGTCATTGAATTCCTGCCAAGATGAGAACACCCTTCAGAAAGGTGTAACACAGACAACTACTTGGTGCCAAAGCCATCGCTTAAAACTCAATAGTATGAAATGTATTATAGCAACTTTTGCATAGTCAGCCACCATGGGTAACTACACCATCAAGAAAACACTCCTAAAAGTCAATTCATTAGTCAGTGATCTGAGAACTCATTTGGATAGTAACCTAGCCATCAACCAAATTGTGTCCAAGGAAGTAAGAAGGTCCTTGTATGTTGCTCAACTTATAAGCAAAGGCCATGGTATCTAGGTTCAGATAGGTCATCATACTACTATACTCTGACCTCAACAGCCCATCGTAGACTATAGTGCCTCTTCTGTATGTGCCTGACCAGGCAGATGCAGCAACTAGAATGTGCACAAAGGTTCCTTACAAAAATAATGTGGGGAGTAAACACAATGTCCTACACTGATCACCTTAAAGCCCTGTCTCTTTACTCAGTATCATAAAGACTTCTGAGAGTTGATCTTTGTCTTGCATACAAGGTATTCCTGGACCCTGTTTGGATGAACCTTTTGCACATCCGCTCAATAAATGGCATTATAACTACTAGATTAAATTACCTAAATTTTGCTTGTGACATAAATAGGACATGTTGAAGAGGTAGATGTGTTTCTTACAGAATTCCCATTCTCTTTAAAAGGCTCCCTATCTATGTGAAGCAGAGTTCCTCCATATCCCTATTTAAGCAATACTTGGATCGGTGGCTGGATAATCAGAAATTGACCCTTGGTCTGGTGCCTACATCTCTGATGGACAGAAGCAGTCGTAGATCACCCCATAAAGATAAAATTTGTGAGTCACATTTGTGTTGCATGGCTAGGACTATAAGGGCCATAGTTGTCGTTAACCTAGCATACACATATGAAACTGTAACCCTATAAAATGAAAATGCCCATGCACATCCAGGCATACAGTAACATGGACAATTGCAGATTGTCCATTACACTACTATTTAATAAACATGATATTTTGTTAACATTTTCACACCTACCAGCACTAATTTAATGAATGTGTCATATTTCTGTTCACTGGCAGACTGGGGAGTAATTGCTTTGAGATCTACATCACAGTTACATTAAAATGTGAGAAGCTTTTAAATTAAGTAAATCAATGTTTTGCCTTATTTCTTTAAGTAGCCTTGTAATAATACCATTGTGTGTGGTCCATCCTTGAAGAGCTGTAGGCTTGAAATAAGGTAAGGCAGTCCAATCAGGCAGAGATGCAGACATAGACTGGAATATAATATAACTGGTGCTGTAAAGATGAATGAGTTAATTTCAATCAGTTATTGTGAGGCATTGATCACTTTAAGTTTATTTTTTTGCAAGCACTGAAATTCAGTATTAGGTTTGCAATGTAAATTACATTCAGTATCTTGCAGAACTTCAAAATTATATGTTTTACTATTATAGGTTACTTCTGTTAGCACGTTCAGATAAACAATGTGTATGGCATTTTATATGGATATATTCAGTGTCTTGTTGTCATTACAGTAATTTAACCTGCCACTTGCTTATGTTTTATCATGCAAAATGCTGTATAGACTATATAAAAAGGTATTGGATGTAACAATCTAATACCAGATAGGAGCTGAACATTTATTTATTATTTATTTAACATTTGTTGATAGGGAAAGTCTGACTAGGTTCCACAGATCCTGTTTTCAGCAGAGGCCCGGTGGGAGGAAACCGGAGTACCCAGGGGGAAAACCCACGCAAACGCAGGGAGAACATACAAACTCCACACAGAAAGCACCCCAGCCGAGAATTGAACCAGAGAACCTCTTGCTGTGAGGTAACAGCATTAACTGCTGCACCACTGCACCGCCCATTAATTAAATGTGATTTGGAGAGGAAATGCAAGTGACGGTCATTTGTGTACATATTTCTACTGTCAAAGCTATAGATAGATATTATTATTATTATTATTTTTATTATTATTATTATTATTATTACTATTATTATTATTATTATTATTATTATTATTATTATTATTATTATTATTCTGAGAATAAATTTTCACTAATAAAATTATGTTTAGTGACTTGGCCATCATATAATAACATATTCAGACAAATGTTGTAATGTCACATTACTTCAGTGTTTTGTTACCTTTGCTTTTGCTCACCCAGAAAAGAGATTTTAGCTGCACATTTGTATTAAACTCAGTACATTGAATATATTGCACTTTGTCAGTTCCACTGAAACAGTCCAATCTGTATTTCATTTTATGAAGGTATGATTACATCTACATAACACAGAGATATTGTGTTTTAATCTACCCGGGGAAGATACAGGGTAATCCAGGTGGCAATCTCACTGAAAATGGGAGTGATGTCATCTGACCATGTTCAAATCTGAAAAGTTTAACTCTCTAGTCACTGTTTTCCACAGAAAATTACTGCTGGTGCTGTTTCTTAGTGTATACCAGCAGGGATTCATTCATTTTCACAAAGCTCCCTTTGAAAAACTTGATCTGACTTAGAGATAGTATATAAGTTTGGAGTGTGTGGCGGGCTTGCCCTCATGTGGAAGTTTGTGTTTTTTTTCCTCTGGACAAAGTTATAACCAGTTGTTTTGTTTGGTTATAACCACATTCTTATGTAACTCGGTGAGTAATATGGAGTCCAACCAGCATAAATCTTTATCTTCAGCATATGTATTTAGTGCAAAACCAAGCAAATGGTTGTATCTGGAATGCATTGTTATCAGTCTGTGCATGCTAACATTCAGTTTTATTACATCTTTCAGATTAGAAAAAAAAAATATTTTAGTTTTTTTATATTTTGCTAACAAAATTATTCAGGTATTCTTTTTTAATCCAGTCAATACACATATCATATTTAAAAGTATATTGTGAAATGAACACAAAACTGAGCACATACATATCTATCTAAGCATTTAGTGGGTCTATAATAATACATGACAGCACTGCAGAAGTAGTCTAAAATTGTCTAGCAAAACTATCAAGATAATATATCATACATCAGGAACTAAACAGTTCCAAAGCCACTTGCCCCTTATGCACCCCATACCTCCTGCTACTTAAATATATCAACTCCAAGATCACACTGACATAGATTTTGTCAATATTTTTCATTAGATATTTTTCATATCAATATTAGCAATATTACAACAATTTAGGTAGAAATTTAGGTAGACCCATATTATATATATATATATATATATATATATATATATATATATATATATATATATATATATATGCTTAGTCTGGACATTAAAAATCTCTTAACTGGACCTTCATCAATTTGGCTTTGAGAAAGGAAGGTCCTGCCTCTTTAACCTTATTCATTTCTTTGAAAAAGTGACCAAACCAGTGGATAGTGGGCATTCAATCGTAGAGCATATCTAGACCTAGCCAAGGCCTTTAACACTATTTCCCCATGCAGGCATTATTGACAGATGTGTAAATCAGAATATAAATCCTTATAATGTGTGGTGGATAGCTAACTGACTGTAAAACAAAGACATGTAGCTAAGGTCAGAGGTGACACTTTTGAAACCAAAAATTTTGCCATTTATGTACCATAGGGCTCAGTTTTGGGCTCTCTCCTATTTGACATATATTTCTCAGATCTTCACACCAGCACTTCTGGCTTATCTTTAACTAGGTTTGCAGCCAACTGAAAATAGGATATTGTTATCTGATCTTCATCCGATATGGGCTAGCCTATGTTAACAATTGTATGAATGATGGTTTCAAATTAAATGTAAAAAAATGTACCAGAGTTCCTTTGGTGAACAAAACAGTTTCACTTACCATGTAGATGATGCACCTCTTCAATCAGACATTGTTGTAAGGGATCTAGGCACTCTTGTTGATAACTCCTTATCATTTAACCTTCATGTCTGTCTCCACAGTGGTTCAGAAAGCCTTTTATCTGACTCATCTAATTTCCAAAGGAATCTCTACTAGATTCAAAGAAGTCTATTTTATTTTATTTATTTATTGACATTTGATTACTGGGAAATTCCGACTGGGTAGGTGCCCATTTTCAGCCATGGCCTGCGGAGAAAAGCTTCAAAGTATTACAAAAACATTTTAAGAACAGTAAATTTACAGTCTTTAAAAATAATACAAAAACATCAACAGTTTAAATAATTATACCAGATTAGACATTATGTGAAAACATTGGTTAAAATAGATGTAACATATATGACAATGATTTAATATTTAGAGAAATTTTAGCCACTTTATAGATAAATTAAAGGTAAGTCAGTATAATACAAACAGGAATTGTAATATGAAATGTGAGAAAAAAACAGGGCTTTAGCATATTTAGAAAGAGAGTCAGGGGAGAGAGATTGAAGTAAGGAAATGAGTGAAGAAAGGAGAGTTAAGAGGTGTAAGGTATCAATAGGCATTTGTGCATATTTAGGGATATAGTTTATCCTTGGGCTGAG
Organism: Protopterus annectens; assembly: GCF_019279795.1. NCBI lineage: Eukaryota > Metazoa > Chordata > Ceratodontiformes > Protopteridae > Protopterus > Protopterus annectens. The sequence goes on along the minus strand of NC_056729.1, from coordinate 22,624,575 downwards.
CAAGAACAGAGCCACATATTGGCTAGGAAGTCTTTCAGAATGGATTTAAAGGACTAGAGGGAGGGTTTTTGACTTAATGGATATAAGTAAGGAATTCCAGACATTAGAAACATGGTATGAGTATAGACCGTGTCCAGTAGATTTCATAGGTTTGTGGCCAGAGAGGAGGTTTTGGTTAATGGATCATAATAACTGACTGGGAACATAACTGTGTAGAATGGTATTTACTGCTGGACAAGTAGATGGATGAAGGATAATTTTATAAGTTCACAGGCTCATAGTTAAGTACTAGGCTAGCTGCCATTGTAAGCTATTTTAAACCTAGCCAGTTTTCCTTTTTGTGCTTGAAATAACATATCCCATTTGGTTGTAGATTTGTCTTACCCATTCCGTGGTCGATAATTATATATTACCCTTAATGAGAATAAGTAGGATCATGCCATAGAATCTGATGGGATCTATGCATGGGATAACGCATTTAGAAGCTGCTTTTGTCCATTAGTAGTACAGGGGGCAGTCATGGGGTAAATTCTCTGTTTCCCATCCATAGATTTAAGTTGTGCTTGAATATGGACAGGGGTGAACTTTGTTTTATGTGGTGTGGAGTTTTTTCCACAGCAATAGTATCATCTGTGAGATATACCTGTCCCACCAGACCATTCTGTTGACATTGCAGAAGAGTTTTAGATCCCTAGATTGAGTATTTCTGATGGCATTTCAATTGCTGATGTGCAGTATGAGCACTAAATTCATCAGTAATGAGTCAGAGGTTACCTTGTATGCCAGACATAGGTAAATTCTAGCAGTCTGTAGGATACAGAGTATAGTAACAGAGCTTTGAGTCAGGACACGTAGGACATGCTGTTTAGGCCTTGTTTATATCCTTTTAGTAAGATATCTCTGTGGTAAGAAAAGGTGATAAGAAGCTGTGTATATGTTAGTTGGTGGGGTAGTTCTATCCATTTTAGGATTTATATAGTGGTGGGTTCTGAAAGTGGTATTTGCTACAAATGTAGCAACTGTAGTATAGGATTAAGTTTTGATTTTTATGTTGCCTGGAGGTTAGTAAGGATTGAAGCACCATAAAATAGTGAGGGTAGGAAGTAAGTAGTGGCAACTGTGCTTTTTGTTACACCGGTGAAAAAGTTTTTGGCTCTATAAAGCATTCCTAGTTTTTGATGATTTTTTTTTTAATACAGTTTTGTATATATAGGTTGAATTTAACATTATTGTCCACTATCATCCCTAATAATTTGCTATGAGAAGTGACTTCAAGGATTGTATTATTAAAAGAGAATATTTTACATTTTGTTTTTTTTTTATTCACAAAAGAGGGATCGGGATGAAAACTAAATATGTTTATGAGTTGAGCATAAGCTGTGAGTTATAAAGCCATGTTTCAGTGGCTGTTCAAGCTTTCTGAGTAATATTTTGAAGGTGTGCAGGTTGTCTGATTTATTTATTTTATTTTATTTTACATTTTTTTTTTTTTATCAGGATAGTCCAACTGGGTGGGTTGCCCAGTTTCATTGGAGGCCTGGGGAGAAAAGCTCCATACAAAAAACAATTTTACTGAGACAGTACATAGTAAAATAGTACAAAGATTAATAAAAATGCACACTATTAGAATAACAGAATAAAAAAAACATATCTTACAAATGTGGTTAAAATTATGTCATACATAATATGCGAAAGAAAAAATAATTTTGACATACATAAAATGCAAGATATATGTAAGATAAATTTTTAAACATAGAAAAGAATTGGGGACAACATAAGTAAGACACAAGAGTTCTTTCAGTACCATTTGACATCAATTTTAGATCAAATGAGTACTTGACAATTAAAAAAAACCAAGCTTTTGAATATATTGGCTACAGTATACATGAAGCAGCCCATGTAAAATATATGGTGAACTATATGGTATGTGGCCTATCCTGGGTCTGAAGAGGTACACTTCCAGGATTTACATAAGAAGGTTGGAAGGAGGTTTTTAAAGTTATGTTTACTGTCTGTGTTTCGAATTTCTAGGGGGAGGGAGTTCCATATTTTAGCTATGGCACTAGAGAACAGGGAGTCTTCTGAACATTTCTGGCTTTTGGTGACTTCAACTAAAGGTTTATTGGAGGATCTTAGTAGGCAATTGCTAGTGTAGTGATTTAGTAGGCCTTGTAGAGCAGGTACTTTTTGTTGGTGTTATAGAATCTGATGAGAGATTTTAAGCTGGTTATAGGTTAATAAGTTTGTTAGTTCCAGCCAGGATAACTATTTGTGGGCTAGGCAATGGTGGATCCTGAAAGCTGAGTCAGTAGCAAATTTAGCTATTTTATTGTAGCAGATTTTTAACTTATTTAGGTCTCCTTTACTCGAGTTGCTTAATATTGGAGAAGCATAGAGAAGTGTAGATAGTAGGTGAGTTTTTGCAATGGTGACTTACTATTATTGATGAGGTGGTTTTTGCATCTGTAGAGGGTTCCGAGTTTTTTATGGATTTTTTCATATTGTATGCACTAGGTTTGTTAAACTTCATGTTATTATCTATGATAACACTTAATAGTTTGGTTTGTGAGACTGGGGTGATAGGGGTATTGTTGGAAGGGACTATTTTGAATGGGGGAGTGGGATCTGTGGCTTTTGTGGGATGGAATAGAATTAATTGTATTTTTTGAGGCTTAAGTATTAATTATGAGTAGGTTAACCAAGTTTCTACAGCAGTAAAGGATTCCGGGGTGAGTTTTCTAGAAGTTGGAGAGAAGGGACAGAGCAAATAAGTGTGGAGCTGTCGGCATACTGGACAAGACTAGCATGGAGGGTAGCTTTGTGAAGGTCATTAGTAAATATGCTGAAGAGGAGTGGTCCAAGGATGGATCCTTGTGGATGCCTAAGTTAACAGGGAGACGAGGGGATAGAGTGATTTGCCATTTTATGCTTGCTGACAGTTAGTTGGGTAGTTTTTAAACCACGTTATTGTGGTGTTAGTTTGAGTTCTAAGAGTGTTGATAGTAGTTTGCTATAGAAAACTGTGCCAAATGCCTTGGAGAGATTGAGGAAGAAAGTGGACACCAGATTACTGTTGTTTTGTTGTTGATTTACAGTGTTAGAAAAGCTAACAAGAGCTGTGGCGGTGCTGTGAGTGGGATGAAATCCATGTTGTATGTTAGATAGGAGGTTATTAGTTAGTGGATAGTTTAGAATCTGGGAATGTATGCATTTTTCAAGTATTTTTGAAAGGGGTGATAGTATGGTGATTGGGTGGTAGTTGGATAATTCTGTTGAGTTAGAACCTTTCATGGAGGGGTATTATGTGTGAAATTTTTCAGAGGGTTGGGATGTATTTTTCTGAGATTGACCTACTTATCAATAGGGAGGAAACAGGGTATGAGATGGCTTTGGCTACAGTTTTAAGGTATTCTTCTGGAAGTTTGTCAGCTGCTGGGGATGTGGGTTGTAGTTTTGACAAGTAGTTATAGTTTTGGTTGAAACTGGTTGCAGAGAGAAACAATTCTGACTGGTTGTTGAGATGCTGTGTAGTGGGGGAACTGGTACTTGTGGTTTAAAATGGATTTGGAGAAGTATTGGTTAAACTGGATGGCTATATTGTCAGTCATGGTATCGATACTTGGAAGTGGAGTACTGGTTTTCCCTGGTTGTAGTATTTTTGTTGATTGCTGCCCAGAAATTTTCAGTGTTAGTTTTATGTTTTGCTTGGATGTCTAAATAGTGATTTTTTTGTCGGCTTTTATTAGATTTTTGGTCTTGTTCCATAATTCTAGATATGCTTGTCTATTTGTATCAGTTTTGTTTTGACACCATGCTTCCCATACCTTATTTCTGTTTTAGGAGAGTTTGAGTGCTTTCGGTGAGCCAGGGGGCATAGTTGGACTTAGTTCTTACTATTCTGGTAGGGGTAAGGTGATTTAGTATGTTCAGGAATGTGGAGTTAAAGTAATCTACTGCTTTGTCTAGTGGGAGATAAATCAGTGGTTTCCAGTTCCAGTGGGTTAGTGTATTAATTAGGGCCTGAGGTTTGAAATTCTTAGTATAATGAATTTGTTGATGGTAGGATGTTTTTGTTTGTTTTACTTGTTGTCTAAGGATGAATGTAGTGAGGTGTTCACTTAGGGTATCGGGGGAGGGATTTAGAGTAGTTTGATAGGTTAGGAAGGTTTGTAAGGATCCATTCTAGAGTTGATTATTTTTTGGTTGATTTATCTATTTTGGTGTAACTATGGATTAGTTGAAAAAAGCCATGGAGGTTAATATGGTTAGTGGGGAGTGAAGAGCTACAGGTAGACCAATCTATGTTAAAGTTGTTGTTGTTGTTGTGTCTTTCGGCTTATCCCGGTTAGGGGTCACCACAGCGGAACTCCGGTCCGCTAATGTTTGGTAGTGGATTTTTACATGCCAAGTTACCAGCCCTGACGCACAGCCTTCAACGAAGGCACACCCATTCACGTATGCCTCCACACATAAGACACTCTAGCTGAGAATCGAATGGGACAATGTCTTGCTGTGAGGCAACAACGCTACTGCAGCACCACTATGTTAAAGTCATCTAGTATAATTGTTTCTTGGGGAAGGGTATGAGATACCCAGTGGAGGATGGATTCTACTGTATTAACGTTAGTACCTGGAGGGATATATGCACTAAAGATGTTGTTTTTTTTAAGTGATTTTTAGTTTGGCATGTAGGTTTCAGTGTTATGGAAGGAAGAGTTGTGAATATCTGATAAGTCTGTAGTGAGGTTGTTTTTAAAGATCAGGGTGATACCCCACCTTTTTTGTATGTTCTATCTTTTCTGAGAATGTTGTACCCTAGGGCTAGTAGTTCATTATCCTTATTATGTGGTTTTAGTCAGGTCAGTGTCATAGGTTCACAGGTGTTTACTAGGCTAATGGCCCTGGAACCTCTACAAGCTTAGCCCATAGAAGTGCCCTGGCATTGTGCACCCAACGTTAGTTCCCAGTGCCTCTATCAAGTAGACCCACTAGAGGGATCCCTGGGGTGAACTTTCTATTACCCATCCATTCATCAAGATTTCTCTTGAAGAGGTTCAGTGAGGTGCTCTGCTTGACATGTATGGGAAGTCTATTCCAGAGCATGGGCAATCTCTAGCTGAGGAACCTGTCACTCCAGCATGTTCTGTTGATTGTGGTAATGAGGTTGAGGTCTCTGGAGCATGTGGTGTGAAGGGATTGGGATTTCTTTAGATGTAGCATTTCTAACAAAGCTGGGTCAGACATGGCTTTGTAAGTCAAGCAGAGATCACCTCTAAGTAGGCAATATGAGACAGAGAATAGCTGGAGTCTTTTGAGCCTGTCCATGTAGGACATATGTTTAATGCCTATGATACTCTTCATGAGGTACTTTTGTGGCCTCTCCCGCTGCTGTAGATGTCTAGTGAGGTACATGCCAAATTGGGCATTATAATCAATAATTGGTCTAATGAGGGAAGAGTAGATAGACCACAATGACCTCTTTCTTCCTGGATGCAAAGACCTTGGTAATGAGATGTGCCACATATAAGGACTTTCTGACCACAGTGGCAATGTGGTAGTTGAAGGAAAGGTTGCTGTCAACCTGCATCCCCAGATCTCTTATAACACCTTCAGTGTTCAGTGGGCTCTCATCGATGTGGTAATTAGTGGGAACTGAGTTTTTACCAAAGGGGATGGCAACACATTTTTTTGGTGTTAAGCTTAAGGCTATGGTTTCGACACCAGTCATTGGTCTCAGTGAGGCCTTTCTGTATGATGTCTGCATCACTTGGGGACTTAATAATTGTTCCCAGCATGCAGTTGTCTGTAAACTTGGTCAGCCAGAGTCTCTTTGTGTTGGCCTGGACTACTGAGAAGTAGATGTTGAACAGGATGGGACCTAGAAATAATTCCTGTGGAACTCCACTCATGACTGGCTGGCAGTCTGACTTGGGGTCGGCTACTTTCACACTGTGTGTTCTATCTGGGAGCCAATTTGCAACCCACCTAGTGATATAGGGGTTGATGTCTAGTTTGTTGAGGTTATCAATAATCTCTGAATGAGGAATGGTATCAAAGGCCTTGCCCAGACTGAGGTAGGCTGTATGCACTGCCTTACCTTCATCCACAGCCCTGGTGACTGACTCAAAGAAGTCAACCAGGTTGAGCAGGCATAATCTCCCTTTCACAAAGCCAAATTGTGTGGGGTCTAGAGTTTGGACATTTCCTATATGTTTGTTAATCAAGTCCATGATGATGTGCTCCATAGCTTTACATATCAGACTCATCAGGCTAATGGGGCGATAATTCCCAGGGTTTGTAGTCGCTCATCCTTTATAGACAGGGATGACTGTAGCAGTGCACCATTCGGTAGGGACAAAGCCGGAGGTGAGGCTGTGACTGAACAGGGCACACAGATGTGGTGCCACTTCGCTTTGTAGTTCATGTAGAACACAGACAGGGATATTATCAGGTCCCATGGAAGCTGTATTCTTGGCCTTGGACAATGCAGCTTTAACCTGTGCTGCAGTAATTCTGAGTGCCAGGCATTCTTTCGATATTGTGATTGGTCCTTTAGGGGGGGAGAGAGGGGTAAATTTGGCACTGAATCTGTCAGCCAGTATGTTGGCAATATCTGTTGGCTGAGTATAGGAGGCACCATTTTGCAGTATCTCAGAGCAAATCTGGGTATTGCCATGGAGGTTCTTGATATAGCTATAGCTATAGAAGGCTTTGATATTGTTTTTAGTGTCTACTACAATTCTGCCTTCATAGCTGGCTTTAAAGGATTTGATGAGGGATCTCAACTTTTTGTTGAGGCTAATAAGGGAGTTTTTCCAGTCTTGGGACTTCAGCTTTTTTTGCAACAGTTTCTTCCTTCTGTTGTAGAATTTATTAATGGCAGGGGACCACCAGATTGGCTTGCTTTTTTAGAGGAGAGCGTGTTGGTTCAGTTGGGTATGGCTAGTTCCATGCATTTGTGTACATGTTCGTACAGTGCAATGATGAATGATTCGGCAGTCATGCATCTATTTTCCATTGACATGGGTGCTGTGAAGTTAGCCACCTCTGTTTTTAGGACTCCAAAGTCAGCTTTGGAGAAGTTTTTCAAGGTGGTTACCTTTGCGGGGGGGTGTGGGTGAGATTTGGATTTCCATGGTGATTAGTTTATGGTCAGATCTGATCAGGGAGGCATTGACTATTGGTGCAGAGCAACGGTCGCCCATGTTAGTAATAACCAGGTCAAGGATGTTGCTTCCTATAGTGTGGATCAAAATGAGCTGGTCCAGGGCATTGGAACTGGTGAATTCCAGGAAGTGTTGGGCCAGTGTATTGGTGCTTGAGTAGTTTTCCCAGTTGATGAAGGGGTATTTGAAATCTCCTAGTAAGAGAGTGTTGGGTTGGATCTTGATAGATTCCAGGGTGCTTAGGGACATGGAGTAAGAGTCTAGGGACATGGTTGGGGACCTATAGCAGGCTATATCCTTGATCGCCATCATACCCAATGTTAGTTGTACCTGAGGTATCTCAAATGCGTTATGCTGGGCTACTAGTCTAGAGGTGTGCATATCCTTTATGAATATGGAGACACCACCACGTTTGGAGCTTCGGTCCATGTTTCAGAGCCAAAAGATGTGGAATGAGTTATAGCCTGGTAGCGCAGATGTGCTTTCTGCAGCTTTAAACCAGGTCTCGATTACAGCAGAAATGTCGATGTTCTCCATTTTGACAACTGCTTCGAGCGAGTGCATCTTGAGATTTAAACTTCTAGCACTGAGCAATATGACCCTCAGATTGTATTTATTTATAGCTGTTATGGTGGTAATTTGGTCTTTGGATCACTGCTGAAAAAAAGCACAATATGAGTGGCAAGAGCTTTAGGCAGTACCTGGAAGCCCAGGGGTGACAGATACAGGCCATCTCTGGCAAAGCATCGAGGTCTAAAAGTCATGTCATCCCAAGCAGACAGATACTGGATTTCCTTAGAATGACACCAGAAACTTAGCCAATTGTTGAAGTCAATCATGTTTTATTTGTACTGTGGTATTATTCTGGGTGATGGTAGGATACTGCTCAGGGCTAGTGTCATACCTACCTGGGCCACATAATCTGAGAGCTCCACCGTGTATCTTTTCATGTAGCCCAGATAGGTGTGTCTCAGGTCATTCACACCCACATGGACAATGACAGAGTCATACTTGCACTTGTTGTGGAATGACCTGACTGCATGGGCAATGTGTCAGATTCTGGCACCTGATAGACAGCTAACTGTTACCTTCTCCTTATTCAACCTAGTGAGTGGGACATCTGTGTGCCTCAGTATTGAGTCACCTATGATTAGTGTATTGGGCAAGATGTTTAGCCTTAGGGGCTTAGGTTGAGGGGCACACTGTGGAGGTGAGCTATGTGTCCTGCAGTTTGTGCTGTGTTGTTTTGGTCAAGTGAGTTTCTGTCTTGGTGGTCTCTGCTGTTTGGTAAATTTCTATTGAGACCCTCCGTGAAGGTGGGTGTGTGGTTTGTGTTTTTATGTGAGAGCTGTGATAGTGGGTGTTCTGGAGGACTGTGTGTTCCATGTGGTGTGGTGCAGGTGTTGACCTTCTCCTCTTGACCATCTAGTCCGGTCTTGGCTGGAGAGTGCATAGCTTCCAATTTAGTGATATAAGTGCATCTTTCACAACTCTGAGTGTTGGGATGTAGGATAGGCCCAAGTGCATTCTGATTAATAGGAGAAAGCACAGGGAACTGCCCTTTAATCATGCCAGGGGTGGTCATAATTACCAAGTACTGGAGCTATTTCTGTGAAAAACAACTAGTGTTGATGGCACTTAGTTGTGCTACAATAATTGCTACAAAAACCTGTTGAAGTACAAAGTACAAAGTGATTAGGCTATTTGAAGTGCAAGAAAGAAGGAACTAGCAAGATCTAAGGGAAAAACTGAAAAGCAGGCTTTCTGGCCCCAGTAATCATTTGCTTCAGCTCAGCACCGCAGTGCAAACCCAAACAAATACAGCCAATAAACTACAATTTCTGGGCCAGAAAAATCACTCCTCTTGTGGTAGATAGTCTACCTAGTACTTACCACTCCCACTGATAAGCTAGAAGGCTTCCCTTAACTTGGATAGTTAAGCTGTTGGGAAGGAGGAATATTAAGAATTGGTTATAAAGGAGAGTATTATAGGGCTGTAGTTTAGATCTTCTGATTGGTCGACATGAGAGCTGTAAGGGGGTTAGCAACTGGTGTGGTGTAATTTAGCAGTTGTCTGTATTTAAGACAGTGTAATCCAAATTTGATTGGCTGCGGTAGGGGTTGTGGATTTGTTAAAGTGTGTGATTGGGTGGGTAGACTAAGGGGATGGCATAATGAACTATAAATGCATGGAAAGAGGGGGTGGCTGGGAATGTGGGTAGGGTAGGGGAACGAAGTGAGCCTGAGCGTAATGAGGGTGAATGGAGCAGGTTGAGCCTGAAAAGGTATTGCAAGGAGCAAAGAAAAAAATAAAATATGTAACCTGCTTAGAAACTTTAGAGATGGGAATTAGGAGGCTAATTGGTGAAACCCCAAGATTATGCAGTGGCAAAAGACTATTATTATGCCAGAGAAGGCTAGGACCAATTTTAAGGGAAAGTAATGCAAAAAAACCTAGATGGAAAATAAGGGGATGGGGGAGGGATATATCAGCTGCTCTAGTGATGTGAGGTTGGCAGGTACTGACATAATTAGTATTTACTGTAAGGTGTAGATGATATCATACATTAGCTTTTTATACATAGCAAATTCTAGCCATTAGAGTGCTGAGGTGTTGCAGAATACTTCATTTGGGAGTTTTTGCACACTGTCCACCATTTGGAGTTGTGACTGGGTCCAAAATTTAACTGATTCCAACCTATGGAAAGGAGAGAGACAGAGCAGTTAAGAGGGCATAGTACAAGTAAGGCAGAAATGTAGATGGAGTACAGAGAAGAGGTGAGGGGAAATGGCAGACTAGAGGTACACCAACAGATCTAAGGTACAGGACATTATGGATAATTAGACTTACCAATACTGGGATAATAAGCTGGCAAATAACCCAAGCTGAGTCAGTTAGTTAGTTTAACCCTAGTGCAACTATGGATGGTATAGAAGCAGACAAATCCAGCTATCTAAACCAGGTAACAGAGATAATACAGCTATACAAACTATAACCGCATAATTAGACAAGATATCACCCAATATAATTAGGAGCGTGAACTATGACTAAGCAGCAAAAAGCAGTGTATTTATAGTATATACAAACAACATAGTGACCATTTGCCACTTAGACACATCAAAGACTAGGTAGTAGGTGAACAGATTGCTAAAATGCTTTAGCTGCATTGGACAAAATACAAGGCTACATGTCAGACTCTAAAATAATAACATTCCTAAGACCATTCCATAATGACAGTCTCAATACATGATATTTGGCTGAGAGACAATAGTGAAATAACTGCACCAAAAACAGTACAATATGTAGGAAACAGTGAGTAGCAGCCCTGTGGTAGAACAATATTAACAGCAAAGATATTTTAATAGTCATACCTGTAAGTATATTCAAGTTAGGGAAACAAAAAATAAAAAACAAATCTTACTGCAGTCACACATTACCAGGAAGAGACTCTGGTGTCTGATACTGTAGTGAGGGTTCAAAGATGGAATAGGATGTTACAACTGGGTTAAAAGGTATCCAAACTCTACAGTCTATTGTGAGAAAAATAATGAGCCTAAAATGGTATTGCAAGGAGCAAAGAAATAAAACTATCAGCCTCACGTGTTAAGAGGGAAACACTTATGCTAGTGATGTAACACTTTTACTATTAGCAGCAAGGGATTCAAACCATGCAAAACTAAACTGCTTAGAAACTTTCAAAATGGGAGCTAGGAGGTTAATTGGTGACAATCCAAGGTTGGTGGCAACAAAGACTATTATCATGGCAGAGAAGGCTAGGACCAACTTTAAAGGAAAGTAATATAAAAAAGCTAGAAAGAAAAATAAGGGGACAGTGGAGGGATACCAGACCCATTCCAGTGATGTGCAGTTGGCAGATACTGATACAATAAGTATATAGTGTAGGATGTAGAGGGTATCATACATTAGCTTTTTATACATAGCAAATTCCAGCTGAACTGCTGCAGGGTACTTCAGCTGGGAGGTTTTGAACACTTTCCACCATTTGCAATCATGGCTGGGTCCAAAGTTTGACTGACTGCAACATTAGCTTTTTATACATAGCAAATTCCAGCCATTAGAGCACTGAAGTGTTGCAGGGTACACCACGTGAGAGGTTTTGTGCACTGTCCACCATCTGGAGATATGGCTGGGTTTAGAATTTAACTGATTTACTGCATTAGCTTTTTATACACATCAAATTCCAGCTATTAGAGCACTCAGGTGTTGCAGGTACTTCAGTTGGGACATTTTGCACATTGTCCACCATCTGGAGTTCTGGCTGGTCCAAAATTTAACTGATTACAACATTAGCATTTTATATGTAGCAAATTCCAGCTGCCAGAGTGCTGAGGTGCTGCAGGGTACTTCAGTTGGGAGGTATTCTGCACTGAACACCATCTGGAATTGTGGCTGGGCTTAACATTTAACTGATTACAGCATTAGCTTTTAACACATAGCAAATTTCAGCCAATTGCGTGCTGAGGTGTTGCAGGGTACTTCAGTTGGGAGGTTTTGTGCACTGTCCACCATCTGGAGTTATGGCTGGGTCCATAATTTAACTGATTACAACATTAGTTTTAGGTATAGGAAACTCAAGCCATTACAACACTGAGGTGTTGCAGTGTACTTCAGTTGGGACGTTTTGCACACTGTCCACTGTCTAGAGTTGTGGCTGGGTCCAAAATTTAAATGATTACAACCTGTAAATATATTCAAGTTAGGAAAATAAAAAAAAATACCAAATCCTACTTCACTTACACATCACCAGGAAGAGACACTGGCGTCTGATAGTGTAGTGAGGGATCAAAGATACATACATATAAGTGTGGAGTCATCTGCGTATTGTATTATGGCAGCCTGTTAAGTGGAAGTATAGAGGGTGCTGGTGAAAATGTTAAAGAGGAGGGAACCAAGGATAGAGCCTTGGGTGCATGGAGTGCCATTTTACTGACTAATACCTATTGGACAGGTAGCTTTTGAATACCAGGTATGGGCTGAGAGAGACCTAATGAGGACATTTGAAGTAGAAGTTTGCTGTGACAAACTGTGTCAAAGGCTTTAGAAAAGTCAGGAAATGAACAGATGAGATTTCCATTGTTTCTAACTTTATTGACAGTATCTACAAAGGTTACAATACAGTGTCAGCACTGTAAGAGGGGTGGAAGCCATGTTGTATAGGGAATAGGAGTTTTTCCTGCAAGAGATAATTTTGCAATTGTTTGTAATACAGTTTTCCAAGTATTTTGGAGTGGGGATAAGATTGCTATAGGTCCCCTTTACTTGTATCTTATCAGACTCATTACTGAATGTAATGCACCTTTTGCCATGTATTTGTCTAAACATATTACACAACTTGAAAGGGCTCAAAGATTCATAATGAAAAAGATCGATATACCTTACAAATCTTAATTATCAAGAAAGAATGGCAGCCCTTTCTCTGTATTCAGTCTTTTACAGCTGCCCCTGTGGAGATCTATGTCCAGACTTTTGAGTCTTGAAAGGTCCAACCCTATTTGACCTTCTATTCCATCTCAGAACTAATGGTACCTCAAGTACTCAGTTAAAGGGACTGATCCTTAATCAGCTGATAAATACAACATGCTGGTGTGATAGATTCATATCCCAACATAGACCCCTCACCTCAAGAGCAAATTTCCACTTCATGTCAAAAATAGTAGGACCATCACCACTTTCAAGGTAAACTAGAAGATTGAATAGAAAGACCCAAATTTACTTTGGTCTACTAAGTCTTGCCCTCCTTGAGGCTAGAGGAAAGTTTTGAATATGATTTTTTGGCTAGGACTGAACTGGTTTGCAGATTGATTACCTAGTACTTTCCTTACCTATCTATCTATCTATCTATCTATCTATCTATCTATCTATCTATCTATCTATCTATCTATCTTTATACAAAAGAAAAGATCCTTGTAGTGAGGTGCAAAGGCTTTCATGCCTTAAGCAGTAAGATGCCCCCCACCCTTATGGAAGAACATTAATTCCCTAAGAAAAACTGGTGGTACTTGAGTACTGAAGTTGCTTCTAAACAAGTCGTAAGTCCTTGATTACTCTGAGGTTTCAGGTGAGACTGGCTACAGTTTGTAGTTCACTTTTCTCAATTTTAAGGAGGATCAAGCAGTAACTTTGATACTTTGATGCTCAAGAATTACCAGTTTAAATATATACAGATATAGGTATAGAAAAAAAAATATATATAAATATTCGGGTGTACTGATGTTGGTTGTTGACTCTACCTTAGGTCATCATCTGTTTAGCCAACAAAACTGGGCCAACTAAACAGATGACTGATGTGTGTGAGATCGCACAGTTCTTGGGGTAGGAAAATATGCTCTTTCCCTGAGATTGTGCATTGTCCACTTGATGTACCCATGTGGTCTAACACTGTAGCTGTAAAGAAGCATTTTTAAGTTGTATTATAGGAATGCAAAAGGCTTACATCCACTCACAAGTGTACACAGAGAAGCATGGCTAATTATCAACCTGTGTGCAAAGAGAAGCATGGCCTAATTAATTAAGCAATAGTCAGTTAGTTGAAGAAATGCTTAGAATCTTACACCCTCCCTCAAGCGTGCACTGAGTAGCGTGGTTTAAATTCAAGAGTTATTTGGGAGAAGTAGACATACTGTTAACCTAATGCTCTGCTCTGATATTGAGAATTTGGAAACAAGTGGAAATAAGATTGTGAAGAATATGCAGAAGAGTGTAGAAATTAGATATAATATTGTGTGATCAGAGTAGCCTGACTTAAGTTAATGAGTGATTTGGGAGAAAATAGACATACTGTTGACCTAAGGCTGTACTCTGATATCGTGAAACTGATTAAGAACAGAAGTCTTCAAACTGATGAAGAACAGAAGTCTTTGCTAAGGATCTTTACACATGTAGTACTGTGGTGTTTTACAACCATATATTTTTTTTGTTACCAGAACAAGTAATACTTGAACATTTTACATTAGATTTTACAGCTGATAGCTCGTAATTATTTCTTGCTCTATGCTGTTGTAGATGTTTATTCTGTTTTATTAGCGACTGAATACTGGGCAATTTATGTAAGTTTTTTTTCAGTACCTAGTATATTCTGCTAACTGCATCTTTGTTTTTTCTCTTCAAATGTTCTTAGGTAGGTACTAGGCTATCAGCCCAAGAGCCTACGTAAGCCTAGCCAACAAGGTTCCCTGGCTTACACCACCCAAGAAAGTTATTTTCTTGTGCCACTGTTGAGCAGAGACAGAAGTGATCCCTGGGATGTATTTCCCATCCACTCATCAAGATTTTTCTTGAAGAGTGCTAATGAAGATCTTTGCTTGACATAGATGGGTAGCCTGTCCAGAGTATGGGAAGTCTCTGGGACAGGAATCTATCCCTCTAACATGTCCTGTTTATAGTGGTGACAAGGTTTATGTCCCTAGAGCATGTAGCTTGGAGGGATTAGGATTTCTTTAGGTGTAGCATGTCCAACAGCTCTGGGTTTGACATTGCTTTATATGTTAGGCAGAGATCACCTGGGAGTAGGCGATATGCTACAGAGTAAAACTGGAGTTTTTTGAGAAAGTCAGTGTAGGGCATTTGTTTGAGTCCAGTAATCCTCTTTGTGAGTTACTTCTGTGGCCTTTCCAGCTGCTGCAGATGTCTTGTGAGGTACATTCCAAAAGGGGTGTTGTACTCTATAATGGGTCTAATGAGTGTCGAGTAGAGGGGAACAATGACCTTTTTTTTCATGAATGAGAACCCTTTTATGATGAGGTGTGCCACGTAGAAGGACTTCCTGACTACTGTGGTGATGTGACTATCAAAGGAGAGACTACTGTCCACCTGGGTCCCAAGGTCTCTTATCACACATTCGGTGTTAAGTAGATTGCTGCCTATGTGGTAGTTCATGGGTACAGTGTTTTTACCAAAGGGGATGACACTGCACATTTTGGTATTGAGCTTGAGGCCATGGCTCTGACACCAGGCATCTGTCTCAGCGAGGCCCTTCTGTGACTATGGCTCCTAGTTTGCAGTCATCTGCAAACTTCATTAGCCAGAGGCCTTCTGTGTTAGCTTGTACTTCAGAGAAGTAGATACCAAACAGGAGAGGTCCCAGGACTGAACCCTGTGGTACTCCACTTGTCACTGTTTTGAGATCAGATTTGGAGTATGCAAATTTTACAGTGTGGGTTCTGTCAGTGGGCCAGTTGGCAACCCATCTTGTGATCTAGGGATTTATACCTAGTTTAGTGAGCTATAATTCCAGAATGGGGGATGGTGTTGAAAGCCTTGGCGAGGTCAAGATAGGCTGTGTGAACCACCTTACCCTCATCTACGGCTTTGGTGACTGCCTCAAAGAATTCGATCAGGTTCAGAAGGCATGATCTGCCTTTCACAAACCCAAACTGGGTGGGATCCAGAGTTTGGAGGCTACCAATGTCTTTGTTTATGAGTTCCATGATGATATGTCCCATGACCTTGCAGGCCAGGCTCATCAGGCTAATAGGGCGATAGTTCCCGGGACCAGTGGTGGCTCCCCCTTTGTGGAGTGGGATAACTGTTGCTGTGCACCATTCAGTGGGCACAAAGCCTGATGTGAGGCTATTATTTAATATGGTGCTTAGGTGGGGAGCCAGTCGGTTCTGAATTTCATGTAAAACGCAGCCTGGGATGTTGTCCGGTCCCATGGATGCTGTCTTTTTTACCTGCATAGTTGTGATTACAGGGACTCTGCATACTTCCTGTATAGATATGGGCCCTTTGGGGGGGGGGGTAAAGTTAGCACTGAACCTATCTGTCAGGATGTTGGCAATATCAGTTGGTTTTGTAATTTTCGTGCCATTGTGCTGTAACTCAGAGCAGATCTGGGTGTTGGCATCGAGATTCTTGACATAGCTATAGAATACTTTGTGGTTGTCCTTAGAATTAGTGGTAATTTTGTTTTCATAGCTTGCTTTAGCGGATCTTATAAGGGATCTCAGCTTCTTACTGAGTCTGATCAGGGAGTTCCACCACTCATGGGATTTTACTCTCTTTTGAAACAGTTTCTTCCTTCTGTTGTGCAGTTTGTTTATGGCAGCAGACCACCAGATTGGCTTCTTTTTTCTGGAGGATAGCATCTGAGTTCTGTTTGGGATAGCACGATCCATGCACTCGCTTAAGTGTGTATAGAGTGCATTTGTGTAGAATTCAGCAGTTGTAACTGTATTGTCTATCTGCATGGGTGTCCTGAAGTTCACCACTTCTGTCTTAAGAAGCATGAAGTTGGTTTTGGAGAATTTTTTTACTGTGATGTCCTTAATGGGGGGTGGAGGTGGGATGTGGATATCAAGGGTGATTAGCTTATGGTCGGATCGGACCAATGAGGAGTTGACTTCAGGTGTGGAATATCGGTCACTCATGTTGGTAATGACTAGGTCTAGGATATTGTTGCCCCTGGTGGGGATGTGGATAAGGTATTACAGGGCATTGGAGTTTATGAATTCCAGAAAGCATTAAGCTAAGGTGTTCGCACACGAGTAGTTTTCCCAGTTAATGGTGGGGTAGTTGAAGTCGCCCATTATTAGGGTGTTTAGTTGAACCCTAATATTTTCCAGTACATCAATAAAAGAGGAGTGGGAATCCTGGGGCATGGTGGGGGATCTGTAGCAAGCTACACTCTGGATTGCAGTTTTGCCAACAGTTAGTTGCACTTGGATAACCTCGGATGCATTATGCTGAGCAACTAGCCTGGAGGTGTGGATATCCTTAATGAATATGGACACACCTTTGGTGTTTCGGTCCAGGTTACATGGCCGAAAAGTGTGGCATGAGTTATAGCCTGGTAGTACAGGGGTGCTTTCTGAAGCCTTGAACCAGGTCTCAGTCACTGCACAGATATGAATATTCTCCATTTTAAGGAGTGCCTCGAGTGAGTGGATTTTGAGATTTAGACTTCTAGCATTGAGTAGCATTACCCTCAGTTTTTACTTGCTGTTCCTGTTATGGTGGTGAATTTGTCATTTGAACCTTGCCTAAAAAAGGCACTATAGGGGCGGCAAGAGCCTTAACCAGTATCTGGAATCCCAGGGGTGACAGTGCAGGCCATCTCTGGCAATGAATCCTGGTCTGTCGACCATGTCATCCCAAACAGACAGATACTGGATCCCCTTAGAACGACACCAGAAGCTTAGCCAATTGTTGAAGTCAATCATTTTGTCCTAGTACTGTGGTATCATTCAGGGCAATGCAGAATGCTACTCAGGGCTAGGGTCATACCTGCTTGGGATACAAGATCGGAGAGCTCTTCCATGTCTCTTTTCATGTAGTCGAGGGAAGTACATCTCAGGTCATTCACACCAACATGGACATTGATAGAGTCATATTTGTACTTGTGGAGTGACCTGAGTGCATGGGTTATGTGGCGGATCCTGGCACCCGACAGGCAGCTGACAGTAACCTTCTCCTTGTTTAGCCTGGTGAGTGGGACATCAGTGTGCCTGACTATAGAGTCATCTATGACTAGTGTGTTGGGTACGTTATTTTGCCTTATGGGATGTGGTTGAGTGGCACATTGAGTCTGTGGGCTATGTGCCATTTGGGTTGTGTTGGGGGATGAAGGTTGCTTTTGTTTCTGCTTTGGAGGTCTCTGTTGCTTAGACAGATTATTATTGAGAGCCTCCGCAAATGTTTTTGTGTTACGATATGTGGATTTTGGTGGTGTAGATTTAATGAGACTATGTCATGAATGTGGTGTGGTGCAAATGTTTACCTTCTCCTCTTGACTGTCAAGTTCAGTCTTGGTTGGAGAGAGCTTTACCTCCAGTTTGGCTAGATAAGTGCATCTCTCACAGGTTATAGTGTTGGGTGGTAGGAGGAGAGGGTTGTCAGTGTACATGAGGCAATTTCTACAATGCCCCAAGATGCCCAGATTCATCAGGTAGACAGGAGAGAACACTGGGAGCTGGCTCTTGGACATGCCTGAATAAAAAAAATATTTTTCTCTAGATAAGTAAGGAAAGTGAGTATAAGAGCTGTTTTTCTCTAAGCAAGTGAGAAAAGTAAGTACCAAAACTGTTTTCCTCTAGGTAATGAGGAAGATTGAGTGCTGTAGTAATTAGTAGCTTATTTAGTGCTTACAAGTTCTGAACAAGTGCTGAGCACGGATAAGCAAATTTAAGTGCTAAAACTAAGAATCTGTATCTGCACTAGATAAGTTACAGGACAGAAACAAATGCAAATGCAGACTTTCAAATCAGAAAGTTGGGAAAGATGGAAAAGATTGCCCAAACAGCCAATAACTTACAATTTCTGGGCCAGAACCACTCCTTATGTGGTAGACAGGTTACCTGGTGCTTACCACTCCCACTGATAAGCTAGAAGGCTTCCCTCCAACTCAAAAAGGCTTGGGGGGCTCAGAAGCTTACATACAGTCCTGGATACAGCAAATCTGTATCTGGACTACACTAGATACAGGAAAAGTAGGAAACAGGGTTACAGTATATTTTTTTCTCTTTTTCTCTTTTCTCTCTTTCTCCTTCCCGAGAGCTTTAAAACCCTTCACCTAGCCCAGCCCACCCCCCATGAAAGGCTTGTAATGTTAGGGACAACTGCTCGAGGCAGAAACTGCATTCTCCAGCTTTCTAACACTATATTGTAAAATAAAGTAAGGAGACAAGGTTAATAACATTTTTTCTCTGCTAATCTGCAAACTGTTGGAGTTGATTTCATAGTGTAGCACTCAGGGACCTGCAGCACTGGCACCATTTCCTTTAAGCTATCCCTTAAATCCTGAAGTTTATCAAAAATATGACCTTGGATAGAAAATAATATTTTTTGAAAATTTGCAGTATACTCACTAGAAATCATTCTTCCTTTTACTGTTCTGACCTGGCCAGCCCTATATATATAGGTTCTGCAGTCTTGATGACTCGTGTTGCCCCACTCCATTTGCCTCACTCCTCTCAGCTCATTCCACTCCCCTAACCTCCCCCTATTTCCCACCTGCCCCCACTACCTCTACATTTATTCTAACCCCAGATCACCTGACCACACCATCCTCTCATTCACTTCCCCTGTCCACACCTCTTATCCAATTTCTACCTTAAAATGGCACATAATATTTACTTGCCATGCCTTCGTGTATACCCCAAAACCACTAAGACGCAACCACCTCTCCCTCAAAAAATGCCATTAATCTTAGGAATTCTCTTCCTAACCCTCAAATACCTAACAAACATCACATCATTATATACAAACACATCACTAGAAAATGCATGATTCCATACAACACATTCTCAAACAGATACATACTCACACATTATCTTTCCTCTCTCTTCTACATTATTTAAAGAAAGCTTAATCCTACACATTTATAAGTATCACATAACATCATTTTACACTAGAAAAATATCACTGAGATCCAAAATAGACATAGTACACACAATTAAACACATACTGTTTATCACCAAAAATCTACTTATATCTGGAGACATACATCCAAATCCTGGGCCACAAAACTCTCTACTCTCTGCTAGGCAAATCTCTGACCTATTGATTCTGAATGTCAAAGTTTAGAAGTATCTCTAACAAACTTCCTGACCTATATGCATTTATAGCTCACCCCTCCCCTGACATACTAACCATCACTGAGATGTGGCTAATCCCTAGTACCCAAAATGAAGAAATTCTCCCACCAGGATATAATATCAAGACTGTATAGAGTGGGTAGAAAGGGAGATGGTGTTGCTATCCACTACAAAAATACAATCAACATCAAACCTCTACAAACCCCCATACCTAAATTTCAAAATGCCAAAACTTTAGGTTGAACCCTAAGCATAAATGACACAAAAACTATCATCATTCTCTGGTGTTAATTTCCCCCAGGTAATAACTCTCCCATCATTGAAGAAATGTTACAATGAACCACAGATAATTGCCCTCAAGAAACCATCTTACTAGGACCTGAAAACTGATCGGTCATCCTGTACCTCTTAACAGCCCCACTAACCATATTAATCTTTTCAGTTTTACTCAACTTATCAACATCCCACTAGAATCGCCAAAAAAAAACCCCACAAACAGTCTATTCTAGATTGGACACTAGCTAACTGCCCCAAACAAAACTATCATACAGGATGCTTTCCAGATGGACTTAGTGACCATCTCCCCATCTTTCTCCTGCAGAAACGTACCAACATAGCCAAACTCATTGTTTTTAGACAAGTCAGAGATGATCGTAAACTAAATATACAAGAATGAAACAGCATTCTAAAACATAGTAACTGGAAACCACTACAAACCCTAAAACTAGACCAAGCCATTGACTACTACAACAATATTCTCACTAATGTCCTTGATAGACTCGCACCAAAGGAAAATACGAGCCATGGCAAACTATGCACCATGGCTAACTAGGGAAACTATAGCCCTTCTAAAGTCAAGAGATAAGGCCTGGAAAATCTGGAAGAAAGACAATACTAGCCTAGCCAAACAAAATTGCCTACAACTTAGAAATCAGGCCAAGAGACAAACTAAACTTGATAGACTAAATTACTTCCTCATTATCCAAAACAAAGATTCAAAAGATCCCCAAAAGTTTTGGCATGCCATTAACTCCCTAAAAACAGGCAAAACTACCACTACCACTCCACCAATGACAATAAGGACATTGCCTCCCAATTTAATCACCATTTCACAGAATCTATCTTAATACTATCCTCCCAACAATCCAAAAACAACTCTACATATAACCCAACCAAATGCCCTGACAACATCCAAGCCTTTACTCTCTCATCTGTTCCCACCTCAACAATTAAAAACCACCTCCTAAAAGTGAAACCTACCACTCTTGCCGCTGACAATCTACCTGCCAACTTCCTAAAAATAGCTGCTGAATGCTTATCCTACCCTATTTCTATTCTTATCAATCACTCCACACAAGAAGCATATATCCCACAGCTATGGAAGGTATCATATATTATTCCACTACATAAAGGCGGAAACTCTTACGAATACTCAAATTATCGCCTGATTGCCATTCTATCCCCTTGTCTAAAATACTACAGAAATGTATACATTCTCAAGTAACACAGTTCCTAAACTCACATAGTCTCCTCTCCCCCACACAGCATGGCTTCTGACAACACCATAGCACAACAACAGGTTTGCTCTCTTTCACCAATCTGGTCAACCAACATAGAAATAACAATAACTTTGTATCTGCAATGTTTCTAGACATCTCCAAAGCATTTGACTTGGTTTCACATTCCTTACTACTAGACACCCTGGCCTCCTTATCTTTTACCCCTTCTGCTACAGCCTAGTTTAATACTTACCTGTCAAAAAGGCAACAATCTGTCCAATGGCAAGGTGTACTATCCCACTTACTCCCAACTACCATAGGTGTACCACAAGGTTTAATATTAAGCCAACTTCTTTTTTCCATATTTACCAATAATCTCCATGCCACCACACAGCATGCTTCACTTATACAATACTTTGATGATTCAGCTCTTATCTGTTCAGCTCCATCACTTACCACCCTACAACAACTCATCCAGGAATCCTTTAGCTCTGTGGAAAGTTGGATCACTCAGATCCAACTTATCCTAAACCCTAACAAAACCAAATTACTACTTTTTGCCCCCAACAAAACCATGTCCACCTCGCTATCCTTTGCTATCTCCTCTAAAAATGGCACTGTTATCTCTCCCTCTGAACATACCAAACTCCTAGGTGTTGAAATTGATAAAAATCTACACTTCAATGTCCACATTTCACAAACCATCAAAAAAATCCTTAAAAAATGGGAACACTATATAGGCACAGGAAATCCCTCTCTAAACGAGTACAGATTACCCTAGCCCAAACTCACCTCTTGTGTACCCTAATGTATGCTGCTCCAATTCTTACCCAGCTTAGAAAACTTGACCTTGACAAACTCGAATCATGTTATAATAAAATTGCTAAGTTTGCAAACAACTCCACATTTAGAACCCACCATTGCCAGGTTCTAAGGGAATTGCAATGGCTGGAACTTCCCCAGCTACTAACCTACACCAGTTAGTGATTGACTAGAATGTTGCAACACATCCTGAAAAAAAACAAGCACTAGGCCAACTTCTCACCCACTATAATACAAATCGTCGTCTCCAATCGTCCGACAAACCCCTCCTCTGTATCTCTAGGGCTAACAATACTGCAGGAAAAGCACTGGTCTCCCAATCCATAGCTAGAACCTGGAATAATCTCCCTCCTGGTCTGATTTCTGACTCAACCTCTAATTACTTTAAAAACTAACTTAGATCACACTTAATGAGTAAGTGGTTATGCCCATGTATTACATACGCCCTCCAATTATTTCACTTATATACATCACTTCCTAACATATCTACTGTAATATGTATTACATTCCAGGTCTTCTCCTAATGCTGATTGAAATTGTATACTTATTGTGTTATTAACCATATGTAACTAATTTTTCCTGTATATATAGGTCTTGTTATTTCTTACTGCTGTATACTGCATTTTAACATATTGTTTGAAATTTTACTCTATACTGTATACTGTATTTTAACATACTGTGTAAAATTGTACTTACTGTGGAGCTTTTCTCCCTGGGCCACCACTGAAATAGACCTGTGTCCAGTCAGACCATCCTGGTAAACAAATGTAAAGTAAAATAAATAAATAAATAAATAAATAAAATTATATAGAATTATCAGTGGGTGGGTATGTGTTAGGGGCACAAAAAATGTTTTAATTTGGTTTTGTTTTGTAAATTTTTGCACATGCAGAGATTGTCAGTTGGAACATGTAGGGTAGCATGCCGGCATTTCTAAAGTAGATCTTTTGGTGTTGACTTTGTAAACTTTGTGATTTGGGTGTTTTGATCAATATCAGTACACCCATAGATGGATGGATATATATACATACATACATACATATGTGTGTGTGTGTGTGTGTGTGTGTGTGTGTGTGTGTGTGTGCGTGTGTGTGTGTTTTGTTCTATAGTTATTTATTTATATACCTCTTTTCATCTGAGTATTATAGACATACTTGTGGAATTGGGTATAAACCCCTATGTCAACCGATGGATAGCTAGGTGGTTCTTGGATAGAACCCAAGAAGTTAGGATGGGGAGTGTACCTTCACAGGCCTATGTGCTTGGTCCACTCATTTTTGGCATCTGCTTCTCTGAAGTCAAGGTCAGCATCAAGGGCATCCAGCTGACCAAGTGTGCTGCCAATTGCAAACTGGGTGCAGACACTGAATCATCACAAGATGCAAATATCCTCCAAGAAGGGCTGACTCAAACAAGTAACTTTTGTCAGAACCATAATCTGAAATTTAGTACCAAGAAATGCACAATAGTATCCTTCATGAAATAAATGAAATAAGCCATCCCAGTAAACTATATAATCAGTAACACATTCCTAATACAGCAGTAGGGGATTGTGGAGACTCGTAGACAGTTACTGGGCCTTTAACCATTGGTTGTCAACAGTAGTATTGAAATTATTCTATGTTGCACAACTTATAAACAGAGGTATGGCATCTAGGTCCAAGGAAATTATTGTTCTACTCTGTTCAGCCCTAATTAGACCAGCCATTGAGTACAATGCTCACTTTGGTATCTACCTGATTAGGCACATGCAGCATCTGGAACTTCCACAGGGGGTCCTCATGAACATGATACAGGAATAAAATGACATTTCCTACATGGATTGCCTTACTGCACCATCCCTGTACTCCTACAGACTGTTGGGTATGATCTATGCCTGGCATACATGGCATCATTGGATCTCACTCTGATGGACCTTCTACATATCTGCATTACAAAGAGCACCAGAAATACTCAATCTGGAGGGTCCTCCAGACATACAATGCTAACACGGGTTTGCTTAATATACAATGATAGCTGCTATACATAAATAGGACATGTTGGAGGGGCAAGTGTTTGTCACAGAGAATAGTCCTTATCTGGAACTGTCCTTCTGAAACAAAGTTCTTCCCTAAATCAATTCAAGCATGATTTGGGGCAGTGGATAGGGAAATTGAAATTCACTCCTGGTCTGGCACCTATGTCCCTAATGGAGAGAGAGAGATTGTAAATGTTTGGCTACCCAAGCTCCAGCCTTCATATGCCACTTAGAATAATCTTAAGGTCCATAAACTTGTCAGGTATTTTTTAGGTAGACTTAAAAAGACCCATAGGCTCATTAGCCTAGTATATACATGTGAAATTATAGACCTATGACAGTGCTGGACTGAGATTTGTAGTAATGGATGCATGTGTGGTGAGCAGTATTATAATGTACTAATGATATATATATATATATATATATATATATATATATATATATATATATATATATATATATACATACATATATATATATATATATATATATATATATGGCAAGGTGTACAGTAACATGCAGGTATTCAAAGATGTGTAGAGAGGGAAGAAGGTCAGGGGGTTAACATTTACTAGGAGAGTTGAAGGTAAGAGTCAGATAATTTTGAAGAGAAAGATAATATGAGGAACCAGAGAAAATACTTTAAAAGGGGTTATATAAAGGGGCATTGAGGAAGGTGATTTGGCTGGAAAAGTACAATGAATTTTCATCTGGTGGAAGTATGGAGCTAAAGCCAAACAGAGATTGCCTGTCAGTTTCTTGTGGGTAGAGAAAGTGATGTATGAGAGAGTGATTGGAATTTTTTAAGGGGATGATTGAGAATGTATGTAGTTGTATGACCTGACTGGATTTTAAAGGTTGGTGGAAGCAACTTTGACATGTTCCCAGATGATTGGTTAGAGGTTATGGGTATAGATATAAGGTAGAGGAGGTTGGGATCAGTGGATGATAGGGGTGGAGGGGGGGAGTAACAGAGCTACAGCTTCCCATGAGAGGTTCACTGTGCTCTAGAAACAAGCAGGTGAGTATGTCCCAAAGTGGTGGAATACTTAATCCATGAATAATATCAAAGAGGCAGAAATTGAGAGGGAAGAACTCATATTTCATCTAGAAAGTATATAATCATTTGTTTATGAAGGGGTCTCACCAAAAGGGATACTGACATATTGTAAGTTAAGTAGTGTACTGAGATTCCTTTTCCACCAACTTTGAGAAGGCTGCACTAATATCTGGTTGCAAGTGCTCTAATGCCCAGCTAAAAAGTTTTTGTTATCCCCTTTGTTGAGTTGACAGATGACAGTGGTATTACAAAGGGGTAGGGAGGGTCCATCAGCCATGTAATGTTAACACTGGTTTCCTTAATATACAATGATAGCTGCTGTTCACATATTGCAGTATTTTTGTAATTGATGACCTTATATCTAAGCCAGTTTTTACTTTGCTTGGTTAAGCTGGTTTTAAAATGCAAAGAAGGTTGTAAGCATGGCAGCTTATGCAAGGTTGTGGAGATTTTGCTGCTGTTTTTTTTTTTTTTTTTTTTTTTTTTTTGATGTATGCCATCAATTTTTGATTAAAACACATTTTTATGAGACCCATTGCTGCTACTCCTGTTGAAACTGGGTATCCTTTCTCCACATTGCCCTCATTTCTGCCTGCAAATCCTGGTATTTTATGATGCTGTGTCTCTCTGTACATAAGATACTGTAATCACTTGGTGTAGCAATTTCAGTGATCGATGTTACTTTTCTCTTTTTCTCATGGACTACTATATCTGTTTTTCCTCGCACCTATTTTTGAACTGTTGGTAATGGGTGATCCCATGTGATATAAACTTCATCATTCATAATGTGTTGTGGCTCATGTTTCCAATGCTTTTCAGCTACTTCAGTATTGTAAAATTTGTACAATCCTTAATGTAACAGTTTTGCCACATTAGTATGCCTTTTAGTATACGGGACTACTGCCATTAGCGTATCACATCCAGCAACAAGATGCATGGTCTGGTACATAAAGTCATATGTCACCACTGTATTGAGCTTTCCTGATTAGAACTGGTCATCTGAATACAGAATGGTTTTGATGTTTGACAGGCAAAATGTGAGATTATTAACAAAAATAAAAAAAAGAGTATGGGTCCCTGTTATATCCCAGTAGAGAAGGTGACGCTGTTCTGTTGTATCCTTCTCCTGATTCAGTTTTACAAAACCTACACTTGTCTGTTTCTTTGACATGTTCAATGGACTCTGTAAACCAATGTGAATGCTGTCCACTATCCTGGGCTGTCAATATTTGTCTTTCATCTTTTGGTTTAAATTTACTTCTCCTTTAACATTCATGTATTAGATGCTGATCAACATGAGGTTGTCTAGGACCTTTCTGTACTTGTAATTATATTTATGCATTTTCCACATTTCTTGCCTTTTCATCTGATCCTTCACCTTATGTTCTTTCTTTTACTTTATGGCACATTCACTTGCTGCCTGATTGTTATCTACTTCTGGTTTGATTTCCATTCCCATTTGACACAGATAAGCTTCTGCTATACTAAGCTTGGAAGTCATCTTAGACTTGTCCTCCTCATATTTACAGCCTTCACTATGTTTGGATCTTGTGAGGTCAGCAGATATATATGTAATCCTACGACTGTAGATCTATACATGTAATCAATTTTGAGGAGGCCAATACCTCCAGAATGGGGAATTTATAATCTTGGCATACACTGATTTTTTTGTACATCATTTGATAAGCATGATGCATTTTTCTTGTATTACTGTTAAACTGATCCAATTCTTTATAATATAACTGTTATTTATTTTTAAGTTTAAATTTGAAAAGGAAAGAACTTGCTGTCCTTCTCCCACCAGTTTAGTGGTAAGAACTTTAATGATCAATTATGATGATAAGTATCAATGTGTAGAACTCAAACTAGTTATTATCATTTTTTTGCATGTAGAGTTATTTAACACTGCACAATTTACATAAAAATACAGATTGCATGTATTTCTCATTCATTAATTTGCATATATAGTTGTAGATATCACTCTACAGAAAACTGGGCAATTTACAGGTTTCCCTATATTCAGCTGAAGCACAGGAATAAGAGGTATTTTTTTTCCCAAAAAATCAGTTGCAAAAAGCATAACTAAAAAAAAAAAAAAAAAAAAGGAAAAATACAAAAAAAATCTTCCCACCACATCTGCCAGCTTATATCTGCAGTTACATTACAGTATGAAAAGATGAAAAGGAAAAAAAAATATGTAAAGTTGATTGCAATCTCACTCAACCCAATACACTGTAATAAAGTAAACCTCAACATTCAGAATTTATATTACATACCCTTGATTATATATGTTGCAGCAAAATGTAAAAAGGTCATGTTTATAAAACTAAGGAACATTCCTGAAATTATATTATGTAAAACTACATGACAGCACTACATGAATCTATAAAATGATAATATAAAAGACAATACATTTAGAACCTTAAATACATTTGGAATGACAAGGCCCTACCTGATAAAATTTGAAAGTGATCATTTATTCATTTATATATTTAGTTAGAAAAAAAATGTGTTCGAAGTTTACATTTTATAGGAGAGAAAGCAGAATCGGTATTCCTAATAAAGCATTCATTTATTACATGTTCAAATTTCTATACTTCCACACCATTGTTAAATCCACAATAAACAAATTAATTGTCCATTTCAAATTAGCCTGTAAATTTCTTACAATGCAAAGCATAAAATCTGATTACAAAAAAAATGTGCTAATTCCAAATATTATTTATGCTCTTCCATATGTTTCAACATAACTTCCATAATGCCACTTTACTTCAAAAAGTTCTAAATCGTATGCCATTTTATTTCATTCTTTAATCTTGTAATCAGCAATGTTACACTATGAGCATTAGCTGTGTCTTTTTTATTGTAAAGCATAAACTGTTTTATTTGGCAAAAAATAAAAGTAGCTGTTTAGACCAACCACATCAATGTTAGAAGATTACACAGGCAGTTTTGGGCACATATATAAAAAAAGCCTTTGTATGTATATAAGCACTGTTAATTATAAAATGTTGTTTGCACCTTTATGGAAGAAACAAGCATTAATGCATTGCAGACGGAGATGAGGAAAATAGTATTCGTAGTAATGGATTTAAGTACAAAATTACTAGATTTAGCGAATAGTTAGGCATTAGGCAATCCCCACTAATGATAGTTTGCTGACATACTCGTGATACAGTTTTGAAATTACTTTAGAATTTGTAGTATCAATATGTTAGTAAAGAATTTACTGTTAATGTCATTTATCTGTAGCAGTCAGTGGTAGAGACAGAATTTCCCTAATGATATGTGAAAGGAAAAGGGATCTAGTAGAGATTCTCTGTGTGGTAGTGAAAAGCATAGTTTGACTGGTTGAATTTATTAGAACCTTACTGTAGCTTAAACACAGACAAAGGTTTTTAAGGTGGTCTGCTATGTAAAGTCATATGTCACCACTGTACTGAGCTTCCCTAATTAGAATTGGCCATCAGAATACAGAATAGATTTGATGTTTGACAGGTCAAAGGTGAGATTATTGGCAAAAATAGGAAAAGAGTATGGGTTTAAGGATGGATGCCTGTTGTATCCCAGTAGAGAAGGTAATGCTGTTCAGTTGTATCCTGGAAGATAGGGTTATGGAGTCAGAGAACAAGTGTTTTATTAAGTACTGCAACTGAGTAGACATATAAGTATGATTTAAACCTAATTAATGCTCGTTATATAAAGCTAATATTTGCTAGTTTAGAGAGAAGGAGAAGAGAACTGCCAACCATTTGGCATAGTGAAAGCAGATTTCAAATTTGCAAATACTGCTTCTGTGTAAAAGCCTATATCCATGCTAGAAATAAAAAAAATAAAATATGTAGCCATGTACTTGGCAATGTTAGCATTTTACGTATGCCAGGAACCATATTAAGCAGTGTTAACTATGAGAAGGAGCATTGCATGGCTGTGGTCTTGATTATAAATTAATTTTTCAAGAATTTTCAATGGCGGGAAGGAATATTTCTCTACATTGTTCTAACTGAATGTGCTCACTGTTTTTCGATTTTGTGATACAGTGGCTGATTTCCATTGGATTGGGATGAAATTACTTACTGCATAAGTGTATAACTGTACATGAAGGCTGTGGAAGAGCAATATGGGAAGCAGATTTTTAAAGAAAGAAAGATATGAGTACAGGAGTGAGATTTTTTTAGGGACAGTCCGGTGCAACTGCACATGAGATGGAGCCTATCTGCTAGACAGTGGGTGCAAGGCATAGACTCTCCCACTCAGTGGATACAAGGCATAGACTCTCATTCTAAATAAGGTATGAAGACTGGTAGAGAAGGTTGAAGGCTGCCAGCCTAGCCAGATAGAAGTTTATAGATAATTCTGTCATTTGTAAATACAAATGTAAACTACAGGCTTGTTGTCTTAAATGTAAAGATATACTGTTACATGTGAAACTGGAAATAAATGTGACAACAGTGCACTCTACTGACCAAAGTAAAGCATGTGGTGACCCTTGCATGCAGACAGTGGTGCTAAAGCATCTATATGAAGACATTATTTCTATTGTTTTAACCAAGAGTTAAATTGCTAGACTTAAACATGCAAATGTACTTTTATTGCTCTGTTTCCTGACCGGCTGCAAGATAACAAAAGGGAGATGTTAAGAATGTAAATGCAATTAATGTGTAGCCTGGGAATAGCAGGAAAGTGTAAAAGAAATTATGTAATGTTTATCAGAACTGCAGTTTCAATTTAAATAGAGAGAATCAGAAGGCATTAAGCATTTTTGTCTGGACATCCTACTCAGCACTGCCTTATGTTCTCTTTATGTAGAACTGTGTTTTCTCCTAGAAGTAGCTAGGAATTAGAAAATATTAGACAAAGTATGTTTTTGTTATGTCAGGACTGTCCTACTGAATTATTTTAAATATTTTTGTGTGATCTCTAAACTCTTGACTAGCACTGACTGTGTAGTAGAAAGTATTGTCTTGTGATTTGGTTTTAATTATTTATTATTAAATATTTTAAAACCTTTTAACTGTGGCTGGTTTGTGTAGAGATAAGTTAAGCTCTAGAGTACATTGCATGTATAAAAGGATCCTGTACCAAGTCACTCTAATAAGCCTTGAGACTGTTTAGTCACATCTAACAATTGGATAATAATATTGCACAGTAATAATTTGACACCCTTTTTAGGGCCTTTGAGTAGCTGATAAATATTAGCTGGGTGGTGGCAATAATTACTACTGTATAGTCTGGGTAAAAGGGTCACAGCTGGAGAACCTGTGCCATCCTTTCCCAGGAGTGTCTGTGTGGTTGTATAA
Source organism: Protopterus annectens (assembly GCF_019279795.1). Lineage (NCBI taxonomy): Eukaryota > Metazoa > Chordata > Ceratodontiformes > Protopteridae > Protopterus > Protopterus annectens. The sequence continues at coordinate 22,594,156 of NC_056729.1, read as the reverse complement.
ACGTATCTCAAAGTGTATGTGTCAGCTACTTGGGCAGGGACACGAAGCACTGGTTGGACAGAGAGGGTGCTGGAGATTTTAGCTTGCCCAGCTAGGCTGAGATCTGGACCCTATAGCTGTGTCAGTGGGATGTCTTATTGGGGATCCATAGAGCAAGGGAGCGACCAGCCCCTGACTGACTGTGATCTCAGTGTGCTCTTAAGGGAAATTGCACTTTACTGTGTGTATTTGTTATCCTTTTTTCATGTATGAGACGCCCTCTCTGGTGTTAGTGGTGAGGATTGAGGCTCCTTGATTGCTGGGCCAGCGCACGGGTGTCACATATTAATTGGTGGCAGTGGTTGGGATATCCTCACATATTAATTGTTTGGCAGCAGTGGGATATCTCCATCACATATTAATTACTTGGCAAATACTAATTGGCTTGTAGTGGTGTGGGTAGACTGAATCCTATAGCTTGTGTACAGTGAGCTTTGAAGGTGTCTTTGTACTCTAAAACAGCCATGCAGTGACTACTTAGAGTTCAGAACACAATTGTTTCATTTCTTTTGTTAACTTAATTAGTCAGGGTAAGCAGGCAGCATGTCAGCAGAAGAGTATGGAAAGCTGTCAAGGAGCCAGCTGGCAAAGATGTGCCAGGCTAGGGGACTGGTGCATGGAAACCTGACTATGGCAGACCTGATTGCAGCCTTGGTTACAGCTGCATCAGAAAACAGCAACCAGGGGACAATCAGACTGGCAGTGGAGATATAATTCCCCCGGAGAATGGACAGCTCAACCTTTCTGCAGTGGACTTAAAAATCCAGCTGGAGCTAAAGAGACTTGAGTTGAAGGCCAGGCATGTGGAATTAGAAGCAAATGAGAGACTGCGTCATTTGCAGGCTGAGGAGAATGAGAAACTGTTACATCTGCAAACTGAGGAATAAAAGAAGCCGAGGCAGCATGAGAAGGAGATGCTCTTCCCCAGAGTCATGGAGGTAATGAGGAAGGGAGTAACTGGACCCCAGAAGCACAAAAGGTCAGTAAAATTCTTCCGCAGTTTAAAGAGGGGAATAATTTTGATAGTTTCATTCATATGTTTGAGAGGGTATATAAACAGTATGAAGTTGACCAAGGTCTCTGGGTACGTTTCCTGACACCCTTTCTCCATGGTAAAGCTTTAACTGCATTAGCTAAAATGTCTGACATTGCATGTTTTGATTATACTGCTGTAAATAAATGTCTTTTAGAACTGTTTAAGCTAACACCTGAAATGTATAGGACAAAGTTTTGTGAGCATAGACGCAAGGCAGATGAAAGTGTGTGACTATGTTGCTGAATAGAGCACTTATTTCCATAGGTGGGTGAGTGGATGTCAGGTCACCACTTTTGAAGGGCTGGCAGACGTTTTGGTGAGGGAACAAGCCCTTAGCACTTTGCCTGAGGCCATGAAGATCTGGTTAGCTGATAAGCAATGTGCTACTTCAGATGAGTTGGGGAAGAAGGGAGACCTATACCTGGCAAGCAGGGCAGCCCTACACAGGAAGAGGACCCCCAATACTGCTCATGGGTCTGAAGGAACCCATGGTGGGCAGCACAGACTGGCCCAACAGAATCTGACAGTAGTAGGGGAAGCTACTAGTCCAGGTACATGTCCAGGAGCTAGGGTTAAATGTTTTGAATGCAACCAGTGGCATATAGGTGTCCATGGAGGCAAGGTGGGGAACAAAAGGTGAGGGAGCCAGTAAGTGGGAAAGACAAAATGCCAATAGTAGGTTGTCTTGAGACAACAGTGGTACTAAACTACCATCCTGCAGATGTCCTGAGAGGGAAGGATTTGGATGAGGCAGTACAATGTACTTATGCAGTTACAAGTGGTCAGGCTAGGAGACAAGCATGTGGGTCTGGCAGCCTGGGGGAGACCCAGACAGACTGCATATTTGCAGCCAGGACTGGTGAGGTGGATACCTCAGAGAGTGAGCTATGCTGTAGCAGTGAGATTGAAGGTGAGCCGCAGCTGCTTGTGGGTACTGATTGTCCCTTGGACAAAGTGACTGCAAAGGTAGAGGTGAGTAGTAGTACCCAGGCTGACAGTGAGGCACCACTGTCAGAGGATGCCAGACTTCCTGTGGAAGGGGAGCTGGGAAGGGGTACAAGGAGAGAGTTGAGATAGGCTCAGCTCTCAGACCCTACATTGCAAGGCCTGAGGCAGATAGCTAGGGAGGCGCCTGATTCTCAAGGAAAGGGGGAATCTGTATACTTGAACAAAGGGTTACTATACAGAGAGTGGACCCCTGAGGGAGGGCTAGAATGTGAGAGAGTACAGCAGTTGGTAGTGCCTAGAGCCTACCATCTGGCAATTCTAGCCATAGCCCATGATATTCCCTTTGCAGGTCATATGGGCATAAAACATACAAAGAGGCATATTATGCAGTACTTCTATTGGTCTAGAATTTCCAGAGTTGTAACAGGGTACTGCAGGACCTGTGAGCAGTGCCAAAAGGTAGGCAAGGCAGGAGACAAGGTGAGAGCTCCTTTGATGCCTTTGCCTGTGATTGAGGAGCCATTTCAGAGGGTAGCTATGGATATTGTGGGTCCTCTGAGTACCCCAAGTTCCACAGGGAAAAAGTATATCCTAGTGATAGTGGATTATGCTGCACGATACCCTGAGGCAGTGACTTTGTCCTCCATTGAGGCAGAAAAGGTGGCAAATGCTTTGTTAGAGATTTTCTGCAGTGTAGGTTTCCCAAAAGAAATACTGTCTGATGGAGGTGCCAATTTCATGTGAGACCTGCTGGATTGTCTGAAAATGTCCTGTGGGATGAAGCACACGAAGACCACCCCTACCATCCCCAGACTAATGGTCTTATTGAGAGGTTAAATGCTACAATCAAGTCCATGCTATGGGCATTTGCAGATCGGTTTAAGAGTGAGTGGGACAAATATTTGCCCCATCTGTTGTTTGCTTACAGAGAGGCTTCCCAGGAAATGACAGGTTTTTCACCCTTTGAGTTGCTGTATGGGCATAGGGTGAGGAGACCTCTAGATTTAATTTGAGATGAGTGGGAAGGTGAGTGTGAATCTCACAAGGAGTCTGTTGTGGCATACATCCTAAACCTCAGGACAAGGCTCAGGAGAACCTGGCAGAAGCCCAACAACAGAAAAAGGTGAGGTATGACAGGAATACTTGAGCTAGAGAGTATGCTGTGGGGCAGCAGGTAATGGTTTGCATTCGTGTCAGAGACAACAAGCTGCAAGCAGCTTGGGAGGGACCCTACAAGGTGGTAAGAAAGGTAAGTGATGTATACTACATGGTGGAACTGCTAGGCAGATGGCAAGGGGACAAACTGTACCATGTTAACATGATGAAAACTTATCATTATAGGGAGACTCCTGTGCTGAGCATTTGCAGTGGATTGCAGGAGGAGTCTGAGGGAGATCTGGGGACTAATCACCTCAGTAAGACTTGGGCTGACACTTCAGTGGAAGGGGTAGCAATGTCCCAGCAGCTCTCTCCTACCCAGCTTCAAGAAATCTGAGCAGTATTGCAGGAATATGGGGGCATGTTCACTGGGAAACCCGGTTGCACTCACCTAGTGCAGCACTAGGTGGATACAGGACCCCAAGGCCTATTAGGCAGGCCAATTACAGGGTGCCTGAGAGAGTCAGACAGACCCTGAAGGAGGTGGTACAGGAGATGTTGGAACTAGAGGTGATTCAAGAGTCCAACAGTCCCTGGGCCTCCCCAGTGGTGCTGGTGCCAAAGAAGGATGGCAGCACCAGGTTCTTTATGGATAACAGGAAATTAAATAGTCACACAGAGTTGGATGCTTACCCCATGCCTAGGACAGATGAAGCCATAGAGCAGCTGGGTGGGGCTAAGTATCTTACAACCATTGATCTTACCAAGGGTTACTGGCAGGTGCCCTTGACTCCCAGTGCTAGAGAGAAGTCAGCCTTTGTGACTCTTTTTTGCTTGTATGAGTTCACAAAGATGCCCTTTGGGACGAAGAATGCCCCAGCGACTTTCCAGAGGCTGGTAGATCATATTCTAGCAGGAGCAGGAGGGTTTGACCTTGCTTGCCTAGATGATATTGCCATTTACAGCCATTCCTGGACAGAGCACCTTCAGCATGTCAGGCAGGTGCTGGGCAGACTACAGAGAGCAGGGTTGACCATTAAGCCGAGCAAATGTCAGGTGGGTACGGCAGAGGTCTCCTACTTAGGACATAGAGTGGGGAGTATTAAGATAAGGCCAGAACCTGCTAAAGTGTAAGCTATTCAGACATGCCCTGCACCTGGTACTAAAAAGCAGGTTAGGACATTTTTAGAGACAGCAGGGTACTACAGAAAGTTTGTCCCCAGTCATAGCACCATAGCTGCTCCCCTCACAGATCTGACAAGGAAGAACAGGCCAGATAAGGTAGTGTAGACCCCAGCATGTGAGCAGGCATTCTAGAAGCTTAAAGAAGCTTTGGGAGGACCCCCTGTGCTAGCCAGTCCAGATTACAGCAAATAATTTGTTTTGCATGTGGATACTTCAAACCATGGGATGGGGGCTGTACTTAGCCAGATTTATTCTGAGAGGGAAGAGCACCCAGTGGTTTATCTCAGTCATAGGCTCCAATCCAGGGAGGAATGCTGTGCAGCTGTAGTAAAGGAATGTCTAACCATAGTGTGGGCATTGCAGAAACTTCAGCCTTATCTGTATGGAAGAAAATTTACTGTTATGACAGATCACAACCCCTAATATGGTTGAACAGAGCCAGCCAGCAAAATGCCAAGTTGTTAAGATGGCACCTAGGGTTGCAAGCATATATGTCAGTGCAGCACCGCAGTGGCAGTAGCAATGCCAATGTAGAGGGGCTCTCTATACAGGGAATGGGGTAGGTACACTCAGACAGACCTGACCCTCTCAAGTGGCGTTTCTCAAGGGTCACTTGAAAAACTAGCTTGAGTTCTCCGTGGGAAGGGGGGGTGTGAAGACTGGTAGACAAGGGTGAAGGCTGCCAGCCTAGCCAGTTAGAATTTTATAGAAAATTCTATCATTTATAAATGTGAATGTAAACTACAGGCTTGTTGTCTTAAATGTAAAGAAATACTGTTACACGTGGAACTGGAAATAAATGTGACAAAAGTGCACTCTACTGACCAAAGTAAAGCACGTGTTGACCCTTTCATGTAGATAGTGGTGCCAAAGCATCTAGATGAAGACATTCTTTCTATTATTTTAACCAAGAGTTAAACTGCTAGACTTAAACATGCAAATTTACTTTTATGGCTCTGTTTCGTGACCGGCTGCAAGATAACAAAAGGGAGATGTTAAGAATGTAAATGCAGTTAATGTGTAGCCTGGTAACACCAGGAAAGTGTAAAAGAAAGTATGTAATTTTTATCAGAACTGCAGTTTCAATTTAAACAGAGAGAATCAGAAGGCTTTAAGCATTTTTTTCTGGACATCCAACTCAGCACTGCCTTATGCTCTCTTTATGTGAGTAGTATGTTAGAACTGTGTTTTCTCCTAGAAGTAGCTAGGAATTAGAAAAGATTAGACTAAGTGTTTTTCTGTTATGTCAGAACTGTACTACTGAATTATTTTAAGTATTTTTGTTTGATCTCTTGACTAGCACTGACTGTGTAGTAGAAAGTATTGTCTTGTGGTTTTAATTATTTATTATTAAATATTTTAAAACCTTTTAACTGTGGCTGGCTTGTGTAGAGATAAGTTAAGCTCTAGAGTACATTGCATGTATATAAGGATCCTGTACCACATGACTCTAATAAGCCTTGAGACTGTTTAGTCACATCTACCAACTGGATAATAATATTGCACAGTAATAATTGGACACCCTCTTAAGGGCCTTTGAGTAGCTGATACATATTAGCTGGGTGGTGGCAGTAATTACTACCATATAGTCTGGGTAAAAGGGCATACCTGGAGAACCTGTGCCAGCCTTTCCCAGGAGTGTCTGTGTGGTTGTATAAACTTATCTCAAAGTGTGTGTGTCAGCTACTTGGACAGGGACACAAAGCACTGGTTGGACAGGGAGGGTGCTGGAGATTTTAGCTTGCCCAGCTAGGCTGAGATCTGGACCCTATAGCAGTGCCATTGGGGAGTCTTATTGAGGATCTGGAGAGCAAGGGAGCGACCAGCCTCGGACTGACTGTGATCTTTGTGTGTCCTTAAGGGAAATTGCACTTTACTGTGTGTATTTTTTATCCTTTTCTCATATATGAGACACCCTCTCTGGTGTTAGTGGTGAGGATTGAGGCTCCTTGATTCCTGGGCCAGGGCATGGGTGTCTCATAAGGTGATAATGCCTTACAGGATGCATACAGTCATAATCACCCTCACAGAGTATGCACATCTATGGGCAATTTAGAAGATGGCTGATTTGCATTCCACTCTTCTTTGGGATGTGAAGGTAGAGTGGAGTATCTGTTGAGAAACCAAATTAACTCAAGAAAAACATGAAGGTTACACAAAGACTATACCCCAGATGGAAAATGAATGGAAGACCCTAGCACTTAGGCAGCAAGGCAGACTGCTACACCACTGTACAATAGTAGTTGCAATGAACCTTAATTGTCTTTCTCTGTCTTCTAAAACTGCCTTCAGAATTATGGCCTAGATTCATAAATGGTTGCTCATCATGTTAAGCTTGTCTGAGCAATGAACAGCAATGACAAGTTTGCAATTCAGGAAAAAGCAGTACACATCATGCCCAGCTGCAAAACTAATGGCTAGCAGCAGAATATGGTAATGACTGTTTAAACAGCTGAGGCTCATGCTAATTAAGCAATAAATCAAGTGGAGCAGTTTAGGAATATATAAAATGAGCAGTAACACATCGTTGTCACCTTAGCTCTAAATACCAACACATGCTGAAGTACAGGCACAGGAACACTCTGAAAAATGTTATGGGTTGCTGTAGTCATTATAAATCTGTATGTGCAACAGGCTCTTGGTCAAGGTGGGGCTGCCACTGCTGCCAGACCTTGGTCTAGAAGTTGTAGGGCATTTAGACCATGTTTGACCTATGATTGACTTCATGAAAGAGAAACAAAAGAGTGCCACAGGGTTAGTATGCAAGAAATAGTGAACATCTGCCATGCTCAACTTAGCCACCATTGGAATCATGGAGAAACAATCCCAGTGGAAATGATGGAATGTGTAGCTTTACATATACTAGCTAAAGGTAACTTTCAGTGATCCACAGGGGACACAGCAGGTGTTTCACAGGCATCTGCCTCAAGAATGCTCCACCAGTTTCTTAATGCAATGCTGCAACATGTGGGAGAGAATATCTGGTTTCCATGTAGTACAGAGGAGAAAGCTGCCACCATGCAAAACTTCCATGCCATTGTGATATCCCCGAGGAACTTGGGACCATAGACTGCTCCCACATTGAATAAAAAACACCTATTGAACTGCAAAGGAGGTAGATAAACAGAAAATGTTATCATTCCATTGAGAGTCAAGTGGTCTGTAATGCACAAGGTGTGCACAGATCACCCTGGCAGTTTCCATGCCTCACACAAATTCCACACCTCTGAAATGTACTGTAAGATTTTCAAGTGGTGACTTTCCAGAAGGAAATCTAGTGGTGGAGGCAGGATACACACTAGAAACTTGGCAAATGACTCCTATGAGAAACCCACACAACCCTCATGAATAAGGTTTACAACACTGCACATGCACAGACTAGAAATATCATAGAGCATATATATGGGCTGCTCAAATTATGGTTTCAATGTCTGGATACATCTAAAGATGCACTGCAATATGACACTTCCACCTCCCCCCAAATACTGACTGTCTGTGACATTTTACCTAATACTATACTCAAAAAGCACTGACTGCAGGTTGCCCCTGGACAGGGACCACTGTTCTCAGCACCAGAGATAAGGCTAGCAGATACAGATAAAAGATGACATGATTGACCTGGAGCTGAGGATGACTGTGGCAGATGGAGGAGTGCATAACGTGTCATGGCACTGGCTAAGGCAAAGTGAATAACACACACAGTCACCACTAAAAAAAAACAAAAAAAACAATGAGGTAAGCACATACAAACAGCAACATCGATGAATGCAAACATGCCAGCCTTTGCTTACAAATGCAATAAAAACATGACATTTCACTAAACAAACATTAGCTGGTCATTCAGTGCATTAGACATTAGCAACCCTAAATCACAGAAGGGTGCAAAGGGAAGGACACAGTCATTATTGTGTGTGTGTGTGTGTGTGTGTGTGTGTGTGTGTGTGTGTGTGTGTGTGTGTGTGTGTGTGTGTGTGTGCGCACACGCGTGTGTGTGTGTGTGTGTGTGTGTGTGTGTGTGTGTGTGTGTGTGTGTGTGTGTGTGTGTGTGTGTGTGTGTGGTGAAGTTTATAGGAGGGACAGCCTGACAGAAAATAAGCATGTGTGCTTGTGAGAGATGAGGTCAAATCAATTATGCACTGTGAAGGCCAGGCCAGTATCGCTTGATGGAAAGAAATCACTTTTGAAGACTATTTTGTGTGTGTTTGCGTGTGTGCGTGTGTGCGTGTGTGTGTGTGTGTGTGTGTGTGTGTGTGTGTGTGTGTGTGTGTGTGTGTGTGTGTGTGTGCACGTGTGTGCACGTGTGTGTGCATGTGTGTGCGTGTGTTTGCATGTGTGTGAGATTATGTGAGGTGTTATGGTCAGTGTGAGGTGTAGTGTGTGAGAGTTTATAGGAACACAGACACTGCATTTGTGCTAGCACAATGCTCTAGCACCCTGGAGAGATGTAACCATGCATGTTAGAGAATTCAGTTTATCACTGACACCCCTGACCATGTGAACTACCTCTGCTGGGAGTTGCGCTGCTAGTTCCATGACCCTGGCTAGAAGTCAGGGTGCTACTTGAATGTGAACAATGTCTCCTGGATGAGCTGTAATCACAATTACATCCATAACCACAACCATGCGGCCAGCAACATCTGGGTGTAGACACATCCACCTCTGTCTTAGAATTGAAAATAGTACTACAGCAGGAATGGGCTCTGGCATGACCATGACCATGTCAGTCAATAATTTATGCTGACCTTCTACAGCAGACATTCCATAGCAGAAATTGCACAATCCAGTGTGTCATTCATCTATTCCAAGCAGTCACATAGTCACACATAAATGATTCATGCAGTGTTGCACATCAGAATGCATGACATGCAGTACTTTATATCTTCTGAGGCCCTGGTGGAACTTGTCTGCTCCTCTGTGTCATCACTACAATGTTGTTTGGCAGATAGTGACACCAAAATCAAGGGGAGAAGGGTAAACCTACTTTCTCTGAGCATGTCTACTGACACCCTTGTGTGGTATTTCACTCTTGAAAATGCTAGTGGGAGATCCTGCCAGCTCTGCAGCTGGGTTAACCACACTTCCCTGATCAACAATGTCCCAATCAACCTATCAACTTTCAGTTAACTGTGTCTCATGGGTCTACATAGGCATAAGGTCTGTGTCCTGGCTATGAGGAGAAGATGCATGAGCCACACGCTTCATGTCAGACATGCCTGCAGCAACCTCAGAGTGCGCCTGTTTATCACCTTCAACCTCATAAGAGGCTACTGATCCTCTAATATCAGGCAGAGGGAGGGCCACAGCGCTGTGAATACACAAAGAAAACAGAAAAGCAGAAGAAAATCAATGATGTTTACAATATACTACCTATAGCTGAATAAAGCAATACCACATGCAAATTAAACTATATTCAAAAACACACACATTTCAGTTGACAGAGGTATTACAAATCTAAAACTAAAGACAATTTAATAGTAACCTTAAACTTTAAATAATATGTTTATTTGAATGGCATTCCTAGAACATCACTACTGAAAATCCTCTGTTTGTCCTCCACCTCTGCCCCAATATCCATAACAACAATGTGAAACTTTTCTGGGTGGCTTGGATCCCTTACAGTTGACAGGAACCTCCATCTCAGTGAGTGGTGGTTTGGTAAAAGGTCTACCCCATTAGTTCATTGCTTTTTAAACATATCAGTGGCATATCAGTGGCACTGTGTCTCATACTATGGTAGTCACAGCTGTGGCCATCCACAGCGCTCACATCATTGACCACCTGCCACCAGACATGGGCATGGAAGGGCTTGTCAGCTAAATAGGTTCATAGGTTCATACTAGGCTATCTGCCCTAGGGCATTTATAAGCCTAGCCAGAGTGTGTTTGGCTTTCACCACCCATTTTAAATTTATTTTGCTATGCCCTTTTTCGAGGTTAGTATACTGTGCCTCTGTCTAACAGTGACACAGAAGTGATACCCGGGGTAAACCTACGATCTCCCATCCACTCATCAAGATTCCTCTTGAAGAGAGTCAATGAGGGACTCTGCCTAACCTGGACTGGGATTTTATTCCAGAGTGAAGGGAGCCTCTGGGTTATGAATCTGTCCCTCCAGCATGTCCTATTTATTTCAGTGCTGAGGTTCAAGTCTCTCGAGCGCGTAGCTCGATGGGATTTGGATTTTCTGAGGTGCAGCATGTCCATTAATTCCGGGTTGGACATGGCTTTATACGTCAGGCACAGATCGCCTCTGAACAGGCGGTATGCCACAGAGTAGAGCTGGAGTTTCTTTAACCGGACAGCATATGGCATCTGTTTGAGCCCTTTGATCCTCTTGGTGAGGTACTTTTGTGGTATTTCCAGTTGCTGCAGGTGTCTGGTAAGGTACATCCCAAAAGGGGCATTGTACTCAATTATGGGCCTGATGAGGGATGAGTAAAGAGGCACGATGACCTCCCCTGATCTAGATGTGAATCCCTTCATGATTAGGTGGGCTATATAAAATGTTTTTCTAACCACTTTGGCCACGTGGTTGTCAAATGAGAGATTGCTATCAACTTGGGTCCCCAGGTCCCTAATTACTTCTTCTGTACTTAATGGATTACCACCTATGTGGTAATTTGTGGGCACTTTGTTTTTGCCAAAGGGGATGACTATACACTTTTTGGCATTTAGCTTGAGGCCATGGCTCTGGCACCAGTTGTCTGTTTCTATGAGGCCCTTTTGGAGGATACTTGTGTCGGCTGGAGAGTCGATTATGGCACCCAGTTTGCAGTCATCTGCGAACTTGGTCAGCCACAGTCCTTCCGTGTTGGCCTGTACCTCCGAGAAATATATACCGAACAAGAGAGGTCCCAGGACTGAGCCTTGTGGGACACCACTTGTAACTGGTTTGAAGTCTGACATGGCTCCAGCAATTCTAACCATGTGGGTTCTGTCCTTGAGCCAGTTTACAATCCATCTAGTGACATAGGGGTTTATATTTAAGCTGGTGAGCTTATCTATAATGCCAGAGTGGGGTATTGTATCGAAGGCTTTTACGAGGTCTAGGTAGGCTGTGTGGACCACCTTCCCCTCGTCAATCACCTTGGTGACTGTTTCAAAGAAATCAACCAGGTTTAAGAGGCAGGATCTGCCCTTAATAAAGCCGAACTGGGTAGGATCCAGTGTCTGTAGGTCCCCAATATCTTTATTTATTTATGAGGTCCATGATGATCCTTTCCATAGCTTTGCAGACCAAGCTAGTCAGGCTTATGGGGTGATAGTTTCCAGGATCCGTTGAGGCACCACCTTTATGGAGAGGGACCACTGTTGCTGTATGCCACTCTTTGGGCACATATCCTGTAGTAAGGCTGAGAGTAGTTTTATGTGTAGGTTTAGCTCTTCTTGGAATTCATGTAGGACGCAGCCCGGGACACCGTCTGGTCCCATTGATGCTGTGTTTTTTGCTTTGGAGAGGGCGGCTCTTATCTGAGCATCTGAGATGTCAGGGGGGAAGCACTCTGCTGGGATAGATATTTGCCCTTTTGGTGGGGGGGGGGGTTTGCGCTGAACCTGTCAGCTAGGATGTTGGCAATGTCTGTGAGTTCAGTGTATTTTTTGCCATTTTGGACTAATTCTGAGCATATCTGGGAATTACCACCCAGGTTCCTAACATAACTAAAGAAAGCCTTGTGATTATCCTTAGTGTCCTGTGCAATTTTTCTCTCGAAGCTGGCCTTAGACAATTTTATGAGTGCCCGTAGTTTTTTGCTAATACTGATCAGTGATGCCTTCCCTTTTTGGGATTTTGCTCTATCATTTAGTAGCTTCCTCCTTCTATTGTATAGTTTGTTTATGGCTGGGGTCCACCAGACAGGACATCTGCCTTTGGAGGATTGGGTCTAGGTTTTATTTGGGATCGCATGATCCATGCATTCCTGAAAGTGTTCATAGAATGCATTTATAAAGGATTCTGTGGTCTGGGCCGTATTTTCCACAGGCCCAGGGGCTTTGAAGGATTCCACCTCGGATTTGAGGAGTGTGAAATTTGCTTTAGAGAAGTTTTAAACTGTGGTTTTCTGGGCAGGGGGTGGGGTCGGGATGTGAATATCCAGTGAGATTAGTTTATGGTCTGATCTTACCAGTGAGGGATACATTTCTGATCTGGAGCATAGAGTCCCCATGTTGGTGATGATCAGGTCCAGTATATTTTCCCCTCTTGTGGGAGTGGCAACAAGTTGTTCCACAGCATTTGAGTTTATACATTCTAGGAACCTTTGGGCTAGGGTGTTGGAGCTAGAGTAATGCTCCCAGTCTATGTTTGGGTAGTTGAAGTCGCCCAATATAATGGTGTCTGGAGAGACCTTCATATTTTCCAGTGTTCTCAGGAAGGCCGAGTGGGGATTCTGGGTTTGGGAGGGTGGTCTGTAGCAGGCTATAAACTGGAAGGCAGTTTTACCCACTGTTAGTTGCACATGGATAGTCTCTGATGCTTCGTGCTTTGCCACCAACCTGGAGGTGTGGGTATCTTTGATGAATATCGATACTCCCCCTCCTTTTGTGGTTCGGTCCAAGTTTTGGGGCCGAAAAGCATGGTATGAGGTACAACCTGGTAGTGCTGGGGTGCTCTCGGGAGCCCTGAACCAGGTTTCTGTTACTGCACAGATATCGATGTTCTCCATGCTAAGGAGAGTTTTGAGTGCGTGCATCTTGAGGTTTAGACTTCTGGCGTTGAGTAGCATTACTCTTAGTTTCTTATCCCTTGTGATACCTATGGAGGTGGGTTTGTCTTTTGAGCCTTGCCTAAAAAGGCACTATGGGGGTAGCAAGAGCCTTTGCCAATATCCGAAAGCCCAGGGGTGACAGGTGCAAGCCGCCCCTAGTGAAGCATCGTGGCTTGTCGAGCATATCATCCCAAGCTGACAGGAATTGGATCCCCTTTGAATGACACCAGTACTTAAGCCAATTGTTGAAATTGATTATCTTGTCTTCATATTGTGGCATCATTCTTGGTGAGGGTAAGATGCTACTCAAGGTCAGGGTCATACCGGCCTGGGCTACATGCTCAGAGAGCTCCTTTATGTCTCTTTTCATGTAGTCCAGGGAGGTACATCTCAGGTCATTCACACCAGCATGGACAATGACTGAGTCATATTTGTACTTGCCTTGGAGTGACCTGAGTGCTTGTGTTATGTGGCGGATCCTAGCACCCGACAGGCTGCTCACCGTGACCCTCTCTTTGTTCAGCCTCGTGAGCGGGACATCAGTGTGCCTGACGATAGAGTCACCTATTACAAGTGTATCAGGTGTGTTGTTTAGTCTTAAGGGCTGTGACTGTTCGGCACACTGGCTTTGTGAGATATGTGTTGCACGTGTTTTGTTTTGAGGTAGCGGTTGCTTGGGTGTCTGCTTTGGAGGTCTCTGCTGCTTAGGCAGATCTTTATTTAGAGCCTCCGAGTATGTTTTTGTGTGATTATGTGTTTGGTTTGCTGTCGTGGTAGGTCTATGTGAGACTGGAATTGTAGTGAGTGTGGTTTCCTTCTCCTCCTGACTGGTTATGCCAGTACTGAGTTGAGAGAGCTTAGCCTCCATTTTGGCTATATGGTTGCATCTCTTACATGTGTTGGAATTTGTTAGGAGGAGGAGAGGGTTGTCTGTGTACATGAGGCAGTTGTAACATTGCCTCAAGATTCCTAGATTCACCAGCTGGACTGGAGAGGAGATTGACAACTGACCTTTGGACATGCTAGAATAATATTGGGAATTCCTTTATAATTGAAAACAAGGGCCAGTGGGGAGTGAGGGTGTAGTGCTTTTAATTTTTAGTGCTGATATATAATTGCTTTAGTGAGCAAGTGCCAGGTAACTTAAGTGCAATGTGTTACAGGTAACTTAAATGCAAAAATGACAAACAGTAACTTTCTTTCAAGTGAAACAAGGAAATAAGTACAGTAAGCAATGCAGATATCACTAGTGATCCACAGAAGGGCTGAGAAGCCGCGTATTAGGTGGAATTAGTGTTCCAGGGAAATAACAAGCAAACAAACAAGCATATAAACAAAGCTAGATTCAGCAGGCCTGGATCTAGTCTATGCTGCAGCAAACAAGGTGTACCAATTTCAGTAAGATACAGTTCAAATATTCAGGCACTATAAACCTTTAACCAGAAATTCCCAGCTCAGAAGGGCAGAGTCCAGCCTCTTCTACCACAAGAGTGCAGACCACGAACCTTCTTAATGTAAAATAACTGGCCTGAAGCCCAAGTGCTTAAACCAGAACTAATACACTTTAAGAATAACAGACACTGGGCTCTCAATCAGCAGTTCCCAACTTAGAAGGATGAAAGCTACCTGTCCTGCCACCACAGTGCATGCCACAAACCTTCCTAATGTAAAACAACTGGTCTGAAGCCCAAGTGCTTAATCCAAAAGACTTAGAATAATAGCTACACTTTAATCAAGTTACTACCAAGCAGTAATAAAGACAATTGAATACTTTAGAGAATGCCTGGATTAGTGCTCAAGTTACACAAACAAAGCTAGATCCAGCAGGCCCGAATCCAGACTATGCCACAGCAAACAAGGCGCACCAACTTCAGTAAGAAACAGTTCAGATATGCATGCACTATAAGCCTTTAACCAGAAATTCCCAGCTCAGAAGGGCAGAGTCCAGCCTCTCCTCCCACAAGAGTGCAGACCACGAACCCTCTTAATGTAAAATAACTGGCCTGAAAGCCCAAGTGTTTAAACCAGAATTAATACACTTTTAGAATAACAGACACTGAGCCCTCAATCAGCAGTTCCCAACCTAGAAGGATGTAAGCTACCTGTTCTGCCACTACAGTGCAGACCACAAACCCTCTCAGTGCAAAACAACTGGTCCGAAGCCCAAGTGTTTAAACCAAAAGGCTTAGAATGAGTTACACCAAGCAGTAATAAATACAATTGAGTACTTTTAAGATGATGCAAAAGTAAAATAAAGTAGGTAGAAACACAAGTACAATAAAAGCAGATGAATTTTTTTTTTCTGAACAAGTGCTGAGATCAAAGAAACAGATTTGAGTGCCAAAATCAGAAAACTGGCCAGTTATAAGAAAAAAAAAACTAAGCTAGAAGGCTTCCCCTCCAACACAGAAGGGCTTGGGGGCTAAGAAGCCTACAAATAGTTTATATCACTTAACAGGAAAGGCAGCAAACAAGCTTACATTTTTTTTTTTTAATGAAGATCTAAGAACCATTTCCCTGGAGGGACCATGGGCCTGGATTCTGTTCTCATTGTTAGCATCTGAAAATGGATATTTCCATTAGACTGACCCCTTTGTTTGCCATTTGGGAGACATATCCCAGGAAAGACAGGAAAAAATTGATTTCAGACATAGCAATATACCAGGGAGTGGAGGGTTACAAGCCAATCTAATTGTCAGGAGCAACTACTTGTTATGCAGGCATCATCATTTATAATCATACCAAAAAGTTCTGACTACATCTGTGGAAGCCATTTAATATCCCCATATATACCCCCCACACACAATTGGATAAATGTATAGCTACATAATTAAGCAAACTGATTTCATGATAAAGAAGAATACTTTATACATCTACTTAGCAGGCATAACAGCATAAGCAGAGAACAGTTGCTTAAAGTAACAATAACCCATATAAGGTGCTACAAGTCAGACATGTCTAAAAATCATAAGAATGTTGCCTGAACCCCTGCTGTAGCACAGGTGCATATGGTCATTAGAAAACACAACTTTGCAAGGCTAGTCAGCATGCATAATAAGTAAAAATATTCAAATTGTAAACTTGTGAGCAGCTCTTGCAAGGAACATTATATACCTTGAAAGATTTCAGACAGTTTTGCATAAAGTATTGAAAATCCAACAGGTTTACTATCAGCAACAGTTTTGCTTTGTAGCACTTGGAAAATCAAGCAGTCATCCCTAACATGAAGGAAGTCCCATAGCTCCAGGTTCTTCTTAACTGTTGTAGATTAACCCCTCTTGGTGCACTGAATAAGTTAATTAGGTCTCAGCTCATTATCATATCTGAATCACTCCATCTGCCTAATGTGCTGAGCAGGTAAAGATGGTGTTAGTGCCTACATGATGACCTGTACATGCCTGAGCAGTACAAGACCAAGTATTAAGATGTATGACCAGATACTGTCTTACACATGTGGTTTATTAGCAGTTCTGCATGTTCAATTACTTCTTTAGCATCCCTGCTAATGAGAAGTGCATTTATAGGGAATGTGTTATGGAGAAAAGCCTTATTGAGAAGGTTTCAGTAACATTTATTTGGAAGAGAACACCAATAAACACTTTAGTTAAAATTTTGTGAGAAGTTTATGGGTATGTAAACCAGTAACCAAAAGATGAATAGAAGAAGTTCAGTGGATGGCTCACAAGCCCATTTCTGTGCCACAGTTTATGAATGTATGTAGTAAAGTTCCAATAGTCACAACTCAAAAGCCACAAGGAAGTATGCACCTTGTATGATAAAACCAGTCCAACACAGATCCAAATGTAAAATATAAGAATTTAATGTATACTTTACATAAGCCAGGAACCATACTAAGTACTGTTAACTACTATATTAACTACTATATTTAATGTATATTTTGCACTTGGATACATGTTGGACTGGTTTTATCATACAAGGTGCCTACTTCCTTGAGTCTTTTGAGTTGTCACTGTTGGAACTTTAATAAATATGTTTTTAAACTGCGGCACAGAACTGGGGCTGCAAATCATTTGTAGAACTTCCTCTATTCATCTTTTGTTTACTGGTTTATATGTGTTAATTATGTGCATGTGATAACAAAATAGCTGTAATTCATAGCATATATACAACTTAGAAATACAGAAAAAGATACAGCGTACTCATGGTAAAATGAAATACATTTGTGATACAAAGGTAGTATAATAAAGTTATGCAAACAAATGGAAATCAGAAACTCTTCTCTTGCAGATAGTTTTTGGTAACCTCCCACACTTTACTATCCCCACTTCCACAAGGATTGTACTCACACAAAATTGTACTGTGATAGGACAAATGACAGCTATATGATAAAAGGGGTATAGTGCAGGCAGAAGTACAACACTGACCACGTGTTTGACATTCGCTACCTTGGTTTGTAAATTTTCAGTGCTTCATTGTAATGCCATAGGTGCAGGGCTCAAATCTACTGAAGGTGCTGTCTCTGTGAAAGTAGAGATCCTTTTTGTTAACATATTACTTCTATAAGGCCACAAACTTGAGAAGTCATGGCACTGATTTATAAATACTCTTTTTCTGACTTCATCCTTTACATCATGGTTGGGATTACACATCAGTGCCTATGAGTGATGCCCTTCACTGAATATCAATTTATTCCCTATTGTAAAAATTCAAAATTTATTTTCTCATGTTGTTGTTGTTGTATCTTTCAGCTTTTCCCGGTTAGGGGTCACCACAGCGGAACTCCGGTCCGCTAATGATTGGCAGTAGATTTTTTACTTACTGAGTTGCCAGCCCTGACGCACAACCTTCAATGAAGGTATGCCCATTCACGCATGTCTCCACACAGAAGACGCTTGAGCTGATAATCGAACAGGACAACATCTTACTGTGAGGCGACAACGCTACCACAGCACCACCACCGCAGTTCTCATGTGCAAAGACTAAACTGCCAATTGCACAAATGAGACTGGCAGAGGTCCACTTTACAGTGCAGTTCTCACATTACTGAATACCAAAAATGCATGTATTATGTAATTTTCTCAATTGTTCAATGTGTTAATGAAGTATGTTCTTAACAACAGCACAAGCAGTACAGGGATTGAATCCACATTAGGGATAGTTTACCTTTACGTGGCATAATACATGTGTAGTCCTCATTTTTCTGTACTTCAAGATGAACTACACATGCAATTTAAATGGTGAATGTTGCAATATAATTGTGCATTATGGCTGCTGAGCAAGACCAATGTGATCTGTGTGACATGCAGTACTCATCCCTGATTATACTAAAAATGCACTTCTTTGTGCATGCTGTGAAAATAAAATTTTCTGTTACTGTTCTGAGCATTTGAGAGATGCTCAGCATTATCGGCGCCTCTAACCATGCATCAGCAAGAGTAACTGCCACTGCTGCTGCCCATCCAGTAGCAAATAATTATGATTTTGCCTTTGCCTACATTAATATGGTGCTCCTTGCACTATTAGGCTTAGCCCTGCTATGTGACAAAAAGCAATATTGATAGCAATATGCAGAAACAGTTGTTATGATATGTATGATAGGCTCCAGGGTTTAAGTTAAAAAATATGGAATGTTTCAATTCTCATTACTGTTATGAAGTGAGATGCATGCATCCCTTTCTTCATATCTTCCTCATTGTCCCTTCAACTGTGTGAATTTTGGAAGCCGAAATATAAATTTCTCTGTGATGTTGTCAGTTTTTTCTTATAACATTTACCTGGTGAAGTATTATCTACATATGTTACTCTCCCACCAGTACCCTGCTTATTCCTTAGTCTAATGGTATACTACCCCAGCTTGCTCCCTATTTTGAACACTTTGCTGTAAACAGAATGACATAACTTTTAATGACGGCAAACAAAAGATTAACATAATGCACATACATATGGGTAGAAATGCTTCAGAAACAGAAATGTCTATATGTGTGTACTCTTTATTTGCAAGACACTTGGCATTGAGTAGCATATCCTATGATACTTCCCATTGTAAGTTAAAAAAACAAAATTAATTATGCATGCACTAAGAATTTTCCATCAGCTGTGCAGATGAGCTTGGTTCATTCAGTAAGTGACTTTGGCAAATTGAAAGTAATATTAATGGCTTCCCTTACTTGCATATGGTTTATTGCATCTATATTACATAATCGAACTTTTAAAAGTTTGAAAATGTAATAAAAAAAATAAACCAAAGGAAAAAACCTACCTGAACAGTTTAAGCAGGGGAAAAGCCCTACTGCACTCCCTCCCCACCACTCTTTAAATATATCAACTCTGAGATCATGCTACAGTGCAGAAAAGGGAAATCTTCCCATTCCACACTGTGAAACATTCTTTTCTCTCTCTCACTTCCTACCCTTCACAACATTCATGTTGCTGCCTGAACTGTTGTTGCGTCCACTATCATTGCTTGTATGGGCAGTATGTTCAGGTGTTCCTTAAATTTCTCAGTTTGTCCACTCACTTTATGTTTGTGCTTTCCCATTATTCCTGCACTGGAACTTTGATAAATATCAGCCATGGGCATTTGTAGACTTGAGTTACCTGCACATTTTTCTCAAATTACACATTTTTCCTTTTAAACATTTACTGTCCATGTTTTCTTTCTTAATGTTCATGACAATGTCAGTGAAGTTCCCATGTCCAATATTTATTATTTATTTATTGGCATTTGTTTACCGGGATAGTCCACTGGACCATTAAAACCCCATTTTCAGTGGAGGCTTGGGAGAAAAGCTCTACAGAATACAAGTAAATATAACAAATATGAATGATTAGTTGACGTTAAGCACCGCCACTCAATAACAAGCAAGTTAACTCAAATAAATAATACACAAAAATAAATATTGGACAATTTGGAGAAAATTAGCACAAACTTTCAGTATAAGGGTATTAACAGTTCTAAAAAAATAGATAAAGAAACAACAAGGATTATGTCAGTATGATTGGTTGATACACACTACTATGTACAATTGCAACAAGCTACTTTATAAAATGAAATAGTCATTAAGCTTTAGAGTAGGGTGATGGATATAATGCAGGAAAAGTTATAGGCATATGTTATGGGTGTAATGCAGGAAATAGGTGTAGGCATATATCACCTATACAGGAAAAAAGAGAGAAATTGAGTATGAGGTGTTGGAATGTGAGAGAAGCTAAGGAAGTGTAAGTGGTCAGGACTTAAAATTTGGAGGTAGGGTACAGTTGCATCTCCATATGGAGGAGAAGTAAGTATGTAAAGAAGTTTTAAAAGTTGAAAGGTTTAGGTTGGATCTAAGTGATACAGGAAGAGAATTAAAATTTTTGACTACCAAGTAAGAATATAGTAGATGGCCTGGAGGTAGTTTGGGTTTATGTACCTGTAGGAGATCCAAGGGGCCTTTTGCATGGGTAGTTAATGAATAGTGAGGCAAGGGCCGGACAATCAAAGGGTTTATTTACTAATCTGTGAGCACTTATCAGTTGCATGCAAGAAAAATATTGTGGAAGTTCAAGCCAATTAAGAGAGTGTAATGCTATATAAGTGGTAGCTGGAATAAGAGGCATTGGTAGCAAACCTAGCAACTTTGTTGTAGCATGTTTCAAGTTCTGACTATAGGGGAGAAAGTGGATTAGTAAGTAATGGAGCTCCATAGGTTAGGGAAGGTAATAAACATGTGGTGGCAAGATTTTTTTTTTTTTACTGTATGAGCTTAGAAAGTGTTTCTGCCTATACAGAATGTCAAATTGTTGATGTTTTTTAATGTTGTGCTGAATATGTAAGTCAGATTTTAGGTGTTTATCTATTATTATCCCATGTAGTTTATTGTGGGATAGTACTTCAATTGCTGTTTTGCTCTGAAAGAGTATAGAGAAATGGGCTTTGTTTACAGGGATATTTTTTTAGGGGTGAATAAAATTAACATGGTTTTGTTTGGGTTGAGTAGCAGTTGTTTGTTGTAAAGCCATTTTTTATGAAGTGAAAGTGAATTCTGTAGTATGTTGTAGGTCAGATATGGAGTCTGCTGAGCAGATGATAGCTGAATTGTCTGCATATTGAATAACAGAGACAAATTTGAGTGAGGAGTATAGATTATTAATGAATATGCTAAATAAGAGAGATGCTAGTATTGAGCCTTGGGGCACACCTTAGGGGTTTGGAGATAAGGAGAGAGGGAGAAGTTCCATCTAACTGCTTGTTGTCAGTTTGTTAGATAACTTGTAAACCAGTTTAATGAAAAGGAGAAAAGATCCATTTGGGAGATTCGGTTTAGAAGAAGTGGATGAGACACTGTATTGAATGCTTTTGAAAGGTCTAGAAATAGTAATGAGACTAATTTACCACAGTGTCTGGCCCTGTTGACTGTATCCATGAAAGAAATTTGAGCAGTCATAGTACTGTGACCTAGTCTGAAGTCATGATGTGTCAGTGACAGAATTTGATTATGAGTGAGATAGTCAAGAATTTGAACGTGCATGCATTTCTCAAGGATTTTGGAAATGGGAGAAAGAATAGCTATGTGGCGGGAGTTGGAGAGATCTGTGGGGTCACCACCTTTGTGAAGGGGTAGGATAAAAGTCATTTTCCAGTTTTTTGCAACATAGGATTTGAAAATTGATCTGTTTATAAGTATGCTATTAGGGTAAGCTGTAACTTCTGCAGCAAGTTTTAGATATTCAAAGGGTAGATTTCCACTGTGGTAGAGGCAGGTTTTATTTTGAAGAGGAGTCTTTTTGTGGTAGAAGTAGGAATGGGTTTTAGAGTAAATGGAGACATTAGTTGCATAGAAGTGAGAGTGGAACTGAGATAGGATTGGGAGGAAGAGTGATGGGTGAGATGGGATGGAGAAGATGGTGTGGTGTTAGTGCAGTATGGGTCCTAATGAAGTTGGGGAAGTTAGTTGTGATGTTAGATATCATGATGATAAAGTGGCTATTAAAGAGATTGGCTATCTCAAAGTGACTCTTATTAGGAAATGGTGTAGGATTATTCTTAATGCCTGGGTTTAGTTAGATGTGACAAAATGGCATTCCAGAATTATTTGGGGTTATTCCTATTATTAGATTGAAATTTAATGTAGTATTCTTTTTTCTCTTTCGTAGCCTGTTTTTACTTTGATTATGAAGTTGCCTGAACTTTTGAAGGATGGATTGATTTCTGTTGTTTTTGCCATTGTTTCCAGATTTTATTTCAAGTTTGCATTAGTTGTTTTCTTGATTTGGTTAACCATGGGGCATAGTTAGATTTAATTATTTTAGTCTGAGGTGGTGCAAGGTATTTAGAATTTCTAGAAATGTAGTGTTAAAGTACTTAACTCTGTAATCTAGTGCAGCAATTTTCAAAATATTTCAGTCCATTTTTTTCAATAAATTGATGAATGTTGGGGGATTAAAGTTATCCAAATTCCAAGTTTGTTTGTAGTGATGTTCTTTTTGAAGGGAAGGAGATGTTCTGAGCACATAAGTGGGATGATGATCACTTAGAATATTTGGGGGAGTACCTGCTGAGGAGATTTTGATTGTGTCAGTGACAAGTATCCCGGCAAGGATGGAACCTTCAGTATTACCTTTTTAAACCTAGTAGGGGATGTAATTAGTTGTGTAAAGTTAAATAGGTTGTTGTTAAATGATGGGAATTTGGTGCAGAAATGTGACCAGCTAATATTAAAATCTCCCAATATAATGGTTTCATTCTTGATTGTACTGGAGATCCAAGGTAGGATATCTTCCAGAATGGGTATATTATAGCCAGGCGTGTATAGAAAAATACAATGCATAGGTTTTTGGTTTATTTATTTTTAGCACCAGCAGCCGATGGTAGTGGAAAAGCCAAAAGGTTTAATAAATCCAAATAGACGAAAGACACAAAAGTTTACACAAAACGCTTAACTCTCTCACCTAATTTTTCATTCTAATGAACTTCTTCAGATGCATAACAAATTAATTAACTGAGTCCATCCTTAAATATAAATTTGAATAACTTTCCACCAATCAAAACACAACCTGAATCTATCTCATACATATTAATATATTGCATACATTTTTTAAAAGGACTAACACACAAAACCAATTTCAGAATGTTAAAACTAAATGATATAAAAACGTATGAAAAATATTAAAAAACTCATCCCTCTTTATATATCCTGATATATATATTATATAAAACACTAAATTATTAAGCATTTGTATCTAAAACTATAAAATAAATGATTAAGAGATACCTAAATGATTTATGTTTTTTTCTGGGTAGTGAGTGAGGATAATTTAGCAGATTTTTTACAATATATCAATGGAACTACTGATTTTTTGAAGTTCACATATAAAATTACTAAGGATGAAGTTAACTATTTGGACATCAATATATATATAAAGATTATACTAACAAGAAATTTGGTTTTAGAGTATATAGGAAACAAACATTCTCTAACTCTTACTTGTATTTTACTAGCGCTCACACCTATAAGCAAAAAAGAAATCTGGCGAAGGGGCAGTTTATTAGAATATCCAGGATGACCACTAACAATGAGGACTTTAAGAATGAATGTGTTAAGCTAAAACAAATGTTGTTAGATAGGAAATATCCAGCAAATATGGTAGAAGAGGTCATGGTGGAAGTTCAGATTGGGAGATCAGATAGATTTGCCCCCATACTAGGAATTAATATTTCCGACAAACATAGGTTAGAAACAGAGGTAGGTACCGAGAATGGAGAAAAACAATTTAATGGGGCTTTCATTTTAAATTATAATAGTGACTCAGGGTTAATTAAAGAAACAATTATTAAAAATTGCAATCTTTTTTCCAACTTTTTGGACCTTTCAACTATTTTTAACCAGCCAGTTATTTTTACTTATAGAAAGGATAAGAATATTAAAGAAATTTTGGAAAGGAATGTGTTTGAAAGAGTAGGACATGGTAGAAAACATGGCACATTTAAATGTGGTAAATGTGTACAATGTACCCATGTCTTTAGTGGTGAAAACCTATTTTTACAAGCTAGGAACATACTTTGACATTTAATTCCTATGTGAATTCTGACACTAAGGGCATCATTTACTTAGCTATCTGTAAGGGAATATCCCTGTTTTATGTGGGAAAAACGGAAAGGGTTTCAAAAGAATGATATATGAGCATATAATATTATATTCGCAAACACCGTTCTAATAATGCTCTAGTTAAACACACTATAATTTGCAAGGAAGCTTCCTTTTTTTTCTTCGTGCTCGAGTGTATCCCGTATGATATTCATGGGGGGGATTGGGAGAATAAAATAGAAGTGAGAGAACTATATTGGCAATTGGTCATGGTAGCCTGCAGACCTCCAGGACTAAATTAAAATGTATCTATTGCCCCAATCTTGAAGCTGAAATCGGCAAGGCTTTGGTGGGTCTTTTTTTTGTGATTTATATTTGTTGTATTTATAATGTTTTTACCTTGCTAAAATGAATTCATTTTTAGTACTATTTGTTTTATACCTTAATTTTTATTTATATTTATTTATGAATTATTTCACTTTTCCACTAAATGGTGCTATGGCCCTTTTTATGAGATTTTTTTCTGTAGGTTTTTAATAAATGAAATTGTTTTACTCAATCATTTTTTTAGTTTTAGATACAAATGCTTAATAATTTAGTGTTATATAAAGGGGGGGAGGTGAGTTTTTTAATAGTTTTCATATGTTTTTTATATTATTTAGTTTTAACATTCTATAATTGTTTTTGTGTGTTAGTCCTTTTTAAAAATGGATGTAATATATTTATATGTATGAGATAGATTCAGGTTGTGTTTTGATTGGTGGAAAGTTATTCAAATTTATATTTAAGAATGGAATCAGTTAATTAATTTGTTATGCATCTGAAGAAGTTCATTAGAATGAAAAACGCGGTAAGACATTAAGCATTTTGTGTAAACTTTTGTGTCTTTCGTAAATTTGGATTTATTAAACCTTTGGCATTTCCACTACCATCGGCTGCTGGTGCTTCTTACAGTTTTGGTGGTTGGAGTTTCGCTCCCTGAAGCACTTTTATTCCTGTTTTTTGTGGTTTATTTATTTTTAGGTATGAAATTAGCATTTCAGCTGTAGAGAATTGGGGGATGTTATTGGAGAAAGGGGTTGTGTAGTAGGATTTTGGGAAGAAGAGTGCTATTCCTCCTATTTTCTTTTCTATATGTCTAGCCTTATAGTGTTGTAACCAGCGGTAAAGAATTCAGAGTCCCTTACATTGGGTTTGTGTCAGGTTTCTGTGGCTGCAATAATGTCTGATTAGATGTAGGATGTCTGGGCATGGAAGTCAGTGACCTTGTTTCAAATACTTTGGACGTTTAGTGTGACTAATTGTAGGGATTTATGGGAGTTGGGTTGATTGGATAAATTAGCAGAAGTAGGACTTGGATTGGGTTGGATATCACCACTGAGAAGTATAGTTGAAAGTCTAGGTGTATAAGAGGATAACTGTTGGTATTTTGGGGTATACTAAGGTATATGCTGTAGAGGGGTGTGTAGAGTTTTATAGATAGAAATTTTAAATTTGGGGAAGAGTAGTGGGTGTAAAGGAAAGAGGGTGGAAGATATATCAGAGTAATTGTTTAAGTGGGATGAGAGAGATGATGTAGCTGCTGTAGGTTAATGTGCAATTGTTAGGGACATAGTGTTGGGAAAACTACATGTCAGTTTAGGGAACATATACTTGAACATTCCGATAATATCCATAGGTTCATAGGTTAGAACTAGTCTAACTGCCCTTGCAAGCCATTTCAAGCCTAGCCAATTATCCCATGTGAGACTCAAACCCTGCACCTTCTGTTTGTAGGACAAACACCTTAACCATTAGGCCACCCTCCCAACCCCTAATAATGCTTTAAAAAATGCCTTAGCTAATCATGATGTGTCATTTTCAGGACACAATAAATTTAATTTAAGAGCTTTACAGTTGCTCTCTCCCAGTGTTAGAAGGGGTGATTTTAATAACTGTGTACAGATGTGTGAATTGAAATGGATTGTTTATTTGCAGGTACACAAACCACCAGGGCTGAATTTTGGAATTCTACTTAAGCCTGCTCTGGTAATGAGGTGGTGAATGCCATTGGTTAATTTTTATTGTTTTATTAGTAGTCATGGGTGATTGGTTATCTTTTGTTTTAAATCAAATGCATTTTTTTTTGTATTTTATATGGTCTGATGAAGCGGTAACCCCACTAAGCGCTACCATGTTCTAATGAAATCTTATTATATTGTGCCTTCATATTTCTGTTTGAGTACCATGTTGGTTGACTCATACTTTTATTATTTTACACTCGTTTTGGTTGTGAATCGCCTTTGGCAGTCGGCTTGCTTATTTTTGTATTTTTTTAAGGACATAGTAGACCAGAAGTTGTATTAGATGCTCGTATGAGTAAGGTGTAATATGAATAAAGAGTAGTTGGGATAGTGCAGTGTATTGTCTACAGGAAAGTGTTTGGGACTTTAGGAAATAGGGTAACAGGAAAGACATAAGGTGTATTGTAGAAGAAAGTGTCAGGATTATAAAAGGGTGGGGTTAGAAAGAAGAGGGTAGAATGGAGAAGTCAGTTGAATTAATGATATAAGGGTGATATTATTTGTGTATTTGTAGATGTGGGTTTGACTAAAAAGTATAAGTTTAGGAGTAGTGGGGGTGGGTGAGAATTGAGGGTAGGGTAGGGGAGTAGAGTGAGCCTGAGCAGAACGAGGGTGAATGTAGCAGGTTAAACTTAGAGGCAGGACCAGACACATACACACAGAAAAAAAGACAATCAGCTAGAATACCATGCCCCAGGTCAGTGCCATTAAAAATTAATCAAATTTTCATGTCCATTTATTTTATTTTTTTATTTTACTGAAAGTATAAGAATGCTAGAATATGTATTAAATGCAATGCAACCAGAAAGAGAGGACAAAGAGCACTGTGAAGGGATAAAGATGGAAGGGCCTAATCTGAAAACTAAGACATCATAGTAGTGCACACAACAAGCTTAGCACTGCTTAAGAATAATTTCTGCAATATCTGAATAGTGATCAACAAGTAGTTAGGACATGCACTGCACAAACTTGGAGTTACAATATTTGAGATATGGTAATGAAGAGAAAAAGGGGAGAATTCAGGGAACAAATTTGTTTGTGGAAAAACACTCGTGGAGCAGTGAAACAGGGACTTTAAAAAGAGGAAGAAAAAGACTGTTTAAGTGGAGGATTAGAGACAAAGATACATATCAATACATTTGCAGGCAAAGTTCTCCATTTAAAAAATGCAGTCAGTGTAGTATGCAACTGTATTAACCTTCTTTGTGCAGCTGTAATTAAGCTTCCTTTTTCTTTTATGTATTTCAAATTTGCCTATCCTTTGTTAATCCATGTGTGCACACTTGCTTACTAATCTCAGGTTTGTGTATGTTCTTTTGTTGACATGGTATATAGAAGCCCTACCCTAATTTAACAGGGCTGCAAACCTGTTGTGTGGGCTCAGGCCAGGGCTGCTCAACCTGTAGAGTAGCTTTGATTGCTGCAAATACAGTTAGAAATGCTGCTCATCTCACACAGATGGATGATCGTATTAGCTCCAGTGTGATGTGTATGCAATGTTAATGAATTCCCATGTATGTTTTTGAGTCCATAGAATGCAAATAACCTCCTTGTAAGCCATGACCCCTTACTATTGCTTCTATGCAGTTGCCTTCCTGACCTTACAAAGCTTACTGACTAATACAAGTTATATACTTAAAGTTGTATTCTTTTCTGACCTATGACTATCTTTTTCAGTCTTTTCAGCCTGTCTGCTACATCTCCTATAATTTACAAATAATGTTGCTACTTCAATGACTTGCAGATGCATTTAGAATTCTTTTATCATCCCTGTAGTTCTATTGATTTTTATGATCTCATTTTAAATCCTACCTCTGTGTCACTGTAATTAATTAACTTTTCTTGATTACTTTTTTTTCCAGATGAAAATTGTATTTATTTGAACATTCTGGATCACTGCTGAATATATTCCATGGGAATAACCAGCAGACCATGTAATTACAGATAAATACATACATACATGCATGAATGCATATGTACATAATAAAAAACAAGCACTATAGTTTCTGAGCCAGGCACTGGAAAGGTAACTTCTTGTAGAAATTAGAGATAAGATTGCGCTATGCATGAACCTAGTTCATTGAACAAAATCCTACACAATGCTGACAGATATCTTATTAGTTAATTTAAAATCAATATAACATGTTAAAATGTGTTTGCCTCTTCAGTCAAATTAACAGCTTAGCCTGCTTTACTACAAACTGGCATCTGTGATATTTCGGTCATAATTAATAAGATTAATCATATTGTTTTTTTCAGTCTGATTAGTATTCATGAAATCCATCTGTGAAACCTTTGCTTCAGTTTGAATTTATTTGGCCCATGTAGGTAATGCCTCACCCTAAGGGTGCCTTCTCCTATTTTTTTTTCTGTTTTGCCAGAATTGCTGAAGCAGTTACTGAATTACTAACCACCATACCTCTCAATCTCTTAGAACAAGAAATCTGGACTAAGCCATAAATAATGGGGGGATAAAGGCCCGAAAATAGGAACAAGTTTCAAATATTGCTCTTATGAACTTAGAAACTTGAATAATAAGTGTTGTGTTGCTTTAACATGGATTTTCTGAAGAGTATGAATTCTGAAACTCAAATATCTGTCATTCTTTTCTTACTTTAATCCTCAATAACATGCCAATTATTTCACAGAAAACCAACATTTTATGAGGAAAGGATCAAAATATGAGGTAAAAATCTGGACAGTCTATGAAAATCTGTACAGATGAGAGGTATGCTGACCACTCCCCAATGCAGATCAACATGTCACTGGACACTGCATACCTGTCATCCTGCAGACATTGACAACAGATACGAAGGCCTGCAAAAAATAATGATATCAAGCTAAAAATATGGACATCTAATTCGCATGAAATCTGATTACCAAATAGCACATAAATCATCCTACTTATAGTAGAAATGTGGGATACTACTCAGACACAAGTTTAAAAACAGAGAATGACAAAAATTGTGGAAAAAATATCATATTATTAAAAATGCAGAGTAAAATCTGTCAGCTTTAATGAACTGTATTTTATAATTCTACAAAAAAAGAACATTTGTTTTGCTTCTGAAAAAGGGAGATAGGTATCATTTCTTTAAATTATTGGTACTACTAGAATTTTGGTTGTATAGTGTAGTTTTCTGTGTATTTCAAAAATCATGTGTGAATATAGGGATTCAGAAAAATGTGTGAAGGGTAATTCAAGGCTGAGCAAGGCACATAAATATAAAAATAGGTAAATCTTGCTCAGGGGTATATCATGCTTGAAAATCAGTATGTTCCTCCAAAATATGGACAGTTGAGAGGTCTGGTGGACTGTACAATGCAACACAAACTTCTGCCGGCTTCTATATTTTCAAAGTTCATGAGTTTACACAAATGGCAAATATCTGCCATTTAGTGTTTCACATAATTTAAGAAGTTGCTGGACGGCATAGTACAAAGGGAAGGCATAGGTTCATAGTAGGAAAATGGAAGATTTGTGTTCAGGGTATGGGATGGCACTTTGTGGCTAAGGCAGAGTTGGAATGTGATATGATAAGGACCATTTGTAACAACATACCCTAATTGTTGTATCGCTCTTTCTTGTCTCTGCAATGCCATGTTACTAGTATAGATAGGGCAGCACAGAGCTATGAGGTATTTACAGGACCTCTCATCTGTACTCAACTAAAAAACAATATTATAATGAGATACTTAAACAACATTTGATGAGTCGGTAATCTACACTGCCTTACAGCTTGTACAAGTGAATAATTTATGAATGTGCTAAGCATTACTGATGAGACATAAAATATTTGCAGAAGGTGGATATCAATATAATTCTTACTGTGCTAATCACAAAAGTGTTGCTTGAAAGGAGGATATGATTACCGCATACCTCTCAACCTCTTAGTGCCAGAATCAGACACAAAGTAAAACATAACTGAGAACAAAGGTGTGAAGATAGGCAGTGACTTTAAGTATTGTTCTCATATAGTCAGAGTTGCTATAGCATGCATTTTCTGAAGGAGATGAAATCTGAAGGTCAAATTCCTGTATTTATGCAATGACTGCAGTACTCAATGATTTGACGGAAAACCACACATTTTCTGAGGAACATATAAAAATATGAAGCACAAATCTGGAGATATGAAATTCTGGACAGTTGAGAGGTATGGATTGCTGCACTACTGTGATTTGGATGAAAGTGTTGTGTGGAAGGAATATACAAGTGTTGTACTCATTCTTTCTAATGGAGTGCTGAGAGGAAGGAATATACAAATGATGCATTAATGTGTTGTGAATGTGAGTGCTGTAATGAAAGAGGATATAATTACTATATTACTGTGCTACAGAGGGAAGTACTATGAAAAAGGAGGATATAGTTACTGTATTACTGTGTTACAAAGGGAAGTACTATGAAGAAGGAGGATATAGTTACTATATTACTGTGCTACAGAGGAAAATACTATGACGAAGGAGGATATAGTTACTATTTTACTGTGCTATGAAGAAGGAGGTTTTAATTACTATACATCTGTGCTACAGAGGGAAGTACTATGAAGGAGGATATGATTACTATATTATTGTGCTACAGAAGGGAGTACATTGTGGAAGGAGAATATAATTACTAGATTACTATACTAAAGAGGGAAGTTGTATGAGGAAAGACAATATGATTACTATATTACTATGCTTCAGAATAGGTTATTGTGAGGAAAGAGGATATAATTACTATATCAGTGTGCTGCAGAGGAGAGTGCATTGTGGAAGGAGGATATGATTTCTATATTACTGTGCTATGGAGGGGAGTTATTTGATGAAGTAGGATGTCTACTGTGTTAGTATACAATTTATAGGACTGCTGTGGAAAGCAATATAATTACTTAAATATTGTGCTGTGAACAGGAGTGCTATAAGAGAGGAGGAATATATTATTACTGCATTACTGGCTGTGGGTGTGAGTCCTGTGCAGAAGGATAGGCCGTGCTATGAACAGAAGTGCTGAATTAGGAGGATATGCTTGTTGCATTACTGCACCTAAAATTGGATTGTTGTGAGGAATACTGCTGAGTAATCTTTTTTAATACTTATATTGAATTATCACTTAAGACACACACACACACACATATATCTATCTATCTATATATATATATATATATATATATATATATATATATATATTTATATTTATAAAAAAGAAACACACCTTATTAACATATTTCCAGTTGCAAATATAATACATCACACATATATTCTTTTGTATAATCAACCCAACACTACATAAATTGATTCCTGCCATCCATTAAACATCACTCCTTGTCCAAAACATTATTGTATATGTATTGTTTCTACAATTTCCTTTTTTCTATGTAATTTGCTCCTATCCTTTTCTAAAGTTCCAACTTTCAGTTCTTTTACCTCAGTTACAGTATTCAGTGCTTCAACTACAGATGGTTTAGATGCTGATTTCCATTTTCTAGAAATTGCTTGCCTGCCAGCCACCAGAATTAAACTGAACAAGACTTTACTATGTATAGACAATTTAGATCCTGCATCCTAGCTCAAAAATAATTTCCTTAGTTATACCCATTTGCTCACCCAGTATTTCTGATAAAGTACTCTAGGGACTTTTTAAAGTCTGTCA
Organism: Protopterus annectens; assembly: GCF_019279795.1. NCBI lineage: Eukaryota > Metazoa > Chordata > Ceratodontiformes > Protopteridae > Protopterus > Protopterus annectens. The sequence continues at coordinate 22,562,427 of NC_056729.1, read as the reverse complement.
ACTCAGTTTACTACCAAAACATATGTACCCAGTTACAGCTTTCTTCTCCATCACACCTCCAACATTTGCCATCAACCTGAAAAAAAATTATTTGCAGTTTGCTTGGGGTATAAAATTACCTATGCAAACATTTCCAAGCAAACATCCTAAATCTTCTAGACTTTGTTGCATATTTGGGAGCCATACATATGACCTTCCATTTATTCCTTGTGAATTGTTATCCAATCTCTCATCCTAAACTTTTCTGACCTACTCTTATTGATTCCTAGTTATTATACAATACTTTATAAACCCTACTATCATTATTTTAATAGCAGCTTCTGGCCTAGATTCAACTGAAAACTCTACCAGAGCAGCTCTTTCACTTAGGATTTCTCTATCTTTCTATTTGCCTGTACTCTAATATCAATCCCTGTTAGGGAAAGCAGTTTCTCCAAACCTGAAATCCAAATGCCTTATTGGTCTCTTCCCATTCTATTGCCTTTCCATCTCTAGTTATTTGCTCACAGTAGGTCCTTTGTCACTTTTCCCAAGTAAATTCTAACCTCTTTTTACCTATTCTCTGAAAACCTAATTGAGTCATCCCTATCTGCAAAATCTCCATTCTCCATTCTCATGTTGGCTTAGTTCCTAGAATACTTTCTGATATTTTATGAATATAATATTCCGTAAGGCTATTGTTATTCTCCTTAAGAATCTACATCTAAAATCTCATACTGTCCTTATTTCTTGACTTCCCCCCTACTTCATCATCATTCCTTTCCACTTTGAATTATAGCTTTCTGCTTGTGTTATGAATATGAGTCATACCTGTGTAGCTGTAAAAAAATCACTTCAAATCAAGTAATCCTAAACCACCTTGTTCTGTGGGAAGGATCAGCTTATCCCACTTAACCCTTGACCTTTTCCACTCCCAGATAAAATCCTTCAACACTTTGCTCATTACTGCCCACAATGTCTCTACAGATTTATAAAAATATGCCTGACCTGTATATAAAACTAAAGGTACTATAACATTTTTACTGCTTGTCTCTTGTTATCTGTATCAAAAATAAGGGCTTCCATTTTCTCAGTTTTTGTATTATGTTTTGTTTAGTCTCTTCCCACATATATTTAATTACCATAACAGAATCCTTTTAAATCCATACTCCTAAATATTTCATTTTATCATGTCTCCATAAATACAGGTATTGCTAAAGCAATGCATGTGTGGGTGCATAGTTTACAGCTATAGCTATTGTTTTACCTTCATTAATGTTACATCTCCATAAGACGTAAACCTGCCTCAAAATTCTTCAAAACACTGATATGTCATTTTCTGGTTTTATCAGGTACTAAATAATATCATCTACAAGTAAAACCAACTTTTCTTGCTTACCATACAAATCATATCCTTCAATTTCTGAATCACTTATTTTCTTTGCCAGTGGCAGTAATTATAATGCAAATAACAAGGGAGAAAGAAGATACCACTGCTGATTCCTCTGTTCAGATACAACTTATTTGAGAGAACCCATCCCACTTTAATTTTTACCTCTGATCCTTCATATATCCTTCTAATTAATATTATTTTTTATCAGGGAATGCAAATGTTTCCATTGCCCTACTCATAAAATCCTAGCTTACTCTGTTGAATACTTTCTCTGAATCAAGACTTACTAACAGCAGCAGTATTTTCTTACATTTTGCTTCCCTCTGGATCCTCGTTGTTCAATTAATGTTCTCACACATTTGCCTCCCCTCATATCTATCAATTGTGGCAACACCATTGCCATTCTTTTGGCTATTATGAAAACAAACATTTTATAGTCATAGTTTAATATTGAAATGGGCCTATATAACAGATAGACATTGAAGCACCACTGCCTTATTTTCATTTCATTACCTTGCATTTTTACCTTAATTTTTATTGGCACATGATCTGAAATAGTTACTAGATGTGTGCCAAAGCTTTCAATTAAATGCACACTTCCTGTGAAATATAATTTCTGACTGGTTTAGCCCAGTTATTATACTTTGAGAAATATGTAAATTCTCTTTGAGTTCCTATTACTGAATTAACATCTTCCATACTAAATAGTTTCATAAAATTGATCAGAAATCTGCCGTATTTTTGTTATATATCCCCCCAGATATAGCCTCACTGTTGCAAATCAAGTTGCAGACCCCACCTATAAGAAACATTCCCTTCTGAAAGCTGATTATGCCCCTCAAAATTTTCAATTTTCATAAGTTCCATAACAGCAGTTTTAGGTGGAATATAAATACAGACCAGTGTGTAATCCTCCTTCCTTGCCAGTAGCCCCTTACTACTACAAATGGACCATTATTACATTTTTTCTTCTCTGACTGTTGGAGGACCTCTAGCAATTAGTATAATACTCCTCTTTTCCTTTGTCCCTGACTTTCTGCTGAATATTCATATTGAAATCCTTTCTTTATCAAACCTACATGGTCTCTTCTTTCCAAATGTGTCTCCTGTAGCATTACTGCATACACTCTGCATATAGTAAAATAATTTAATGCTGTTACCTTTTTGTCTATACATTTGAGGTTATTCACATTACAAAATAAAATGGATAGTGTAGACATTGTTATAAGAAGTTATTATACCCACCTATTATATATATGTCAGCTTTTTTAAAATGTCTATTTCTAGCTTTTGTGTTGCACATACCCACTAATGTTTGGCAGGTTGATCCTTTATATCATTGCTTCTTATAATATTAATTTGCACCTTTATCACATTTTGCAAGATTTTTTATAATGGAAACCCTCAAACAACAACAAAAAAATAACACACCAGAACCTTTAAACTTAAAACAAATGCGGTAAACTATGTATATCTTCAAATGAAGTGTAACCCACCTGATAGGAACAATTATCCCAAATTGACAGCTGCACCCACAGGCATTATCAATCCTAAAATTAAGGTCATCCATGCTAAAGCACATGTTATAGCCTGTGGTCCTACTTATATTAATTGCTGCCTGTTCTTGTCTTATCTTTATTTTCCTCCCAAATGTGAAAAAAAATCCAGTTTGCATGCTTTCTTAAAACAATAACTTTTAGCCTTAAGATAAAGTACACTGGTTATCTTTAAATAAAACTAAATTATATATCATTATAATAAATGCAATGAGATATTCAGATACGAAGAAAACTGCTATCTCATATTTACTTTGGGTAATTTCAAACCTTATTTTTTTTACTAAGCTGCTTCCCCTTGTACCTTTTAATTTTAAGTTTCTCTCAACACACAATGTCCAAAGCTCTCATGATTTATTGCCTGAATGCGTGATCAACTTGTCTCCATGGAAACATAGCAGAATGTACAGCTGCCCCAGCTACAGACTTCTCAACTCACACTGACCACTTATTTGCTAAAGGAAAACTTTTCATTACATTCAAATTGTTTTCTTATTTCTATACCATACATGCTTACACAAGACATTGGTATTAGTTAAGCCAAAGGCAATAATTCAGATATTCTGCTATCCAAAAGTAAGAGAAAGCATCTCAACTGTATATATGTTATAATCAGTGCACTTTTATACATTGTCTCAATATTACAACATATTAACATGAACATGCTTTTTTCTAATCTTTCTTGCCTTTCTACATTGTAATATCTACATTTCTTAAAACAAAAAAAAAATAAAAAATCTACTTGTTTACTGCAGTATCTTTATCACATACAACAATCACTGAAAATGCTTTACTATATAACATGCTATTTATATCATGAAATGTTTTAAAAATAATGCTAAGGAGAAAAATGTTTTACTAACAGTTACTCTTTTTCATTCTTCTTGTTTTTTCTTTTAGTGTCCTTCCAAACATTAATGTCATGAAGTGAGATATATGCCTTTCAGCACCCTCACATTTAACAAAGTCAACAAAAAGTCCAGTCTTTCTTAACTACTTTTTTTGGTAAAGCTGTACTTCACAAATGTGACTGATGCTTTATAGTCTCATATTTATTCACTAATTTCTGTGTTGCTGATCAAAGGTACTCTTGATTCTTCTAGTCAACACCTGTGCTTTTTTTCTGCCTCTCAAGCATTTTATTTGGACCATTAGAAATGCTTTTACTGGCAATGTCCCTCTATGGGCTTTATTATCTGAAGAATGAGAAGCAATGTCCTCTTCTTTTTGATGGCTCACATTTTGTTGGACACACGCATATGAATTTAAACCTCCAGGAAAATATATTCTGTAGAGAGCTGGATACATCAGCTTGACACTTACACCTGTCTCTTGACATTCCCTGATTGCCGGGATAAATTGGTTTCTCTTCTGCCAGGTGTACAGAGAGTTATCATTTTCTACAGTCTATTGTCTCCAGTTTATAATACTTTCTCTATCTGCCACAGTTTTGTTGGGATCAATTCTTTCTATTGGTATGATTGAACCTTTACTAGTACAGGTCTTGGCTGCTTTCTCATGGCCAGGTTTGGAGCATATACACAATGTGCCCTTTGAGTAAATAAATCCTGCAGTTGAATACTAGCCCAGCTGCTTATTTGTGCTTTCATTACTTTT